>NW_020824896.1:0-205000 GCF_003285875.2 Drosophila novamexicana
AAGAATATATATACTTTATGGGGTCGGTGATGTCTCCTTCTATGCGTTAAACATTTCACGACAAAATTATAATACCCTCTGCAAGGCTGTAATAAAAACGAGAAAGAAGGGCTATTTTCGGCACGCCGAAGATCTAATACCCTTGCAGACCCTCACCTTTTCATAATGCGCATAGTGCTTTGCCCGTATCTTAGAAGTACCAGCTGGTTTTGACATATGAGCTGAGTGCAACAGAAAGAGGGACTTCTGCAAAATTTAATTAAGAAAGCTTTAAAACTGAGAGACTGGTTCGCATAGAAACAGACAGACGGATAGACGGACAGACGGACATGGCTATATCGACTCGGCTGTTGATGCTGATCAAGAATATATATAGTTTATGGGGTCGGAGATGTCTTCTTCTATGCGTTACACATTTCATGACAAAATTATAATACCCTCTGCAAGGATATAATAAAAACGAGAAAGAAGGGCTATCTTCGGCACGCCGAAGATCTAATACCCTTGCAGACCCAACCTTTTCATAATGCTCATAGTGCTTTGCCCTTAGAAGTACCAGCATACTAGTAAATGCCGAGTTTGAAAAAGATATCTTGATAACCAAAAAAGGTTTTTAATCAAAAACCTAGATTTCGCCGATCGCTCTTATGGCAGCTATATGATATAGTGGCCCGATGTTGATAGGATTTTGCCTATGTATGAGCAGTATAGTAAAACTAATCAATGCCGAATTTGGTCAGTATATATCGTAAAAAACGAAAAGTTTGTCCATACAACAACTTAATTTTCGACCGGTCGTTCCTATGGCAGCTACATGAAATAGTGGTCCGATCTTAATAGGATTTTGCATATATGTAAGGAACATAGTAAAACCAATAAATGTCGAGTTTGGTCAAGATTTCCTGAAAAACAAAATGTTTTTCATACAAGAATTTACCTTTCGATTGATCGTTCCTATGGCAGCTATATGATATAGTGGTCCGATCTTAATAGGATTTTGCATATATATGAGGAGCAGAGCAAAACTAATTAATGACAAGTTAAGTCAAGACATCTTGATAAACAAAATGTTTTTTCATAAAACAACTTAATTTTCACCGATCGCTCCTATGGCAGCTATATGATATAGTGGTCCCATCTTAATAGGATTTTGCAGATATATGAGGAGTATACTAAAACTAATAAATGCCGAGTTTGGTCAAGATATCTTGAAAAACAAAATGTTTTTTCATACAAAAACTTAATTTTCGACCGATCGCATATATGTGGCAGCTATATGATACAGTGGTTCGATCTTAATAGGATTTTGCATATATATGAGGAGCATAGTAAAACTAATAAATGTCGAGTTTGGTCAAGATTTCTTGAAAAACCCAATGTTTTTCATACAAGAATCTACTTTTCGACCGATCGTTCCCATGACAGCTATATGATATAGTGGTCCGATCTTAATAGGATTTATATATGAGTATAGTAAAAGTAATAAATGCCGAGTTAGGTCAAGATATCATGAAAAATAAAATGGTTTTTCGCACAACTTAATTTTGGACCGATCGTTCCTATGGCAGCTATATGATATAGTGGTCCGATATTAATAGCATTTTGCATATATATGAGGAGCTTAGTAAAACTAATAAATGCCGAGTTTGGTGAAGATATCTTGACAAACAAAAACTTAATTTTCGACCAATTGTTCCTATGACAGAGGTATACGATATAGTGGCTGGTTTTCACATACGAGCTGCGTGCAACAGAAAGAGCGACTTCTGCAAAATTTCATTAAGATAGCTTTAAAACTGAGAGACTAGTTCGCATAGAAACAGACAGACGGATAGACGGTCAGACGGAGAGAGATCAATAATATATATACTTTACGGGGTCGGAGATGTCTCCTTCTATGCGTTAAACATTTCACGACAAAATTATAATACCCTCTGCAATGCTGTAATAAAAACGAGAAAGAAGGGCTATCTTCGGCACGCCGAAGATCTAATACCCTTGCAGACCCTCACCTTTTCATAATGCGCATAGTGCTTTGCCCGTATCTAAGATACGATATAGTGGTCCGATCCTAATAGGATTTTGCATATTTATGAGTATAGTAAAACTAATAAATGCCGAGTTTGGTCAAGATATCTTAAAAAACAAAATGTTTTTGCATACAACAACTTAATTTTCGACCGAGCGTTCCTATGGCAGCTATATGATATAGTAGTCCGATCTTAATAGGATTTTTCATATATATGAGGAGCAGGGCAAAACTAATTAATGCCAAGTTAAGTCAAGATATCTTGATATATGAGGAGTATACTAAAATTCATAAATGCCTAGTTTGGTCAAGACATCTTGAAAAACAAAATATTTTTTCATACAACTTAATTTTTAATAATTCCTTCTATGCGTTACACATTTCACTACAAAATTATAATATCTTCTGCAAGGCTATAATAAAAACGAGAAAGAAGAGCTATCTTCGGCACGCCGAAGATCTAATACCCTTGCAGACCCTCACCTTTTCATAATGCGCATAGTGCTTTGCCCGTATCTTAGAAGTACCAGCTGGTTTTGACATATGAGCTGAGTGCAACAGAAAGAGGAACTTCTGCAAAATTTAATTAAGAAAGCTTTAAAACTGAGAGACTGGTTCGCATAGAAACAGACAGACGGATAGACGGACAGACGGACATGGCTATATCGACTCGGCTGTTGATGCTGATCAAGAATATATATAGTTTATGGGGTCGAAGATGTCTTCTTCTATGCGTTACACATTTCATGACAAAATTATAATACCCTCTGCAAGGATACAATAAAAACGCGAAAGAAGGGCTATCTTCGGCACGCCGAAGATCTAATACCCTTGCAGACCCAACCTTTTCATAATGCTAATAGTGCTTTGCCCGTATCTTAGAAGTACCAGCAAACTAGTAAATGCCGAGTTTGGAAAAGATATCTTGATAACCAAAAAAGGTTTTTAATCAAAAACCTAGATTTCGACCGATCGCTCTTATAGCAGCTATATGATACAGTGGTCCTATGTTAATAGGATTTTTCATATATATGAGGAGTATAGTAAAACTAATAAATGCCTAGTTTGGTCAAGACATCTTGAAAAACAAAATATTTTTTAATACAACTTAATTTTTGATGATTCCTTCTATGCGTTACACATTTCACTACAAAATTATAATATCCTCTGCAAGGCTATAATAAAAACGAGAAAGAAGGGCTATCTTCGGCACGCCGAAGATCTAATACCCTTGCAGACCCAACCTTTTCATAATGCTAATAGTGCTTTGCCCGTATCTTAGAAGTACCAGCAAACTAGTAAATGCCGAGTTTGGAAAAGATATCTTGATAACCAAAAAAGGTTTTTAATCAAAAACCTAGATTTCGACCGATCGCTCTTATGGCATCTATATGATATAGTGGTCCGATGTTGATAGGATTTTGCAGATATATGAAGAGTATAGTAAAACTAATAAATGCCTAGTTTGGTCAAGACATCTTGATAAACAAAATATTTTATCATAAAACAACTTAATTTTCACCGATCGCTCCTATGGCAGCTATATGATATAGTGGTCCGATCTTAATAGGATTTATATATGAGTATAGTAAAAGTAATGAATGCCGAGTTAGGTCAAGATATCATGAAAAATAAAATGGTTTTTCGCACAACATAATTTTCGACCGATAGTTCCTATGGCAGCTATATGATATAGTGGGCCGATATTAATAGCATTTTGCATATATATGAGGAGCTGAATAAAGCTAATAAATGCCGAGTTTGGTGAAGATATCTTGACAAACAACTTAATTTTCGACTAATCGTTCTTATGACAGAGGTATATGATATAGTGGTCCGAACCAGGTGGTTTTCACATACGAGCTGCGTGCAACAGAAAGAGCGACTTCTGCAAAATTTCATTAAGATAGCTTTAAAACTGAGAAACTACTTCGCATAGAAACAGACAGACGGATAGACGGACAGACGGTCAGACGGACAGACGGTCATGGCTATACCGACTCAGCTTCGGCACGCCGAAGATCTAATACCCTTGCAGACCCTCACCTTTTCATAATGCGCATAGTGCTTTGCCCGTGCCTAAGATACGATATAGTGGTCCGATCTTAATAGGATTTTGCATATTTATGAGTATAGTAAAACTAATAAATGCCGAGTTTGGTCAAGATATCTCGAAAAACAAAATGTTTTTTCATAAAACAACTTAATTTTCACCGATCGCTCCTATGGCAGCTATATGATATAGTGGTCCCATCTTCATAGGATTTTGCCTATTTATGAGAATAGTAAAACTAATGAATGCCGAGTTTGGTCAAAACATCTTGAAAAACAATATTTTTTCATACAACATAATTTTTGATGATCGTTCCAATGGCAGCTTTATGATATAGTGGTCCGATCTTAATAAAATGTTGCATACATATGTGGAGCATAGTAAAACTAAACATGATGTTCTAGTCGGGTGCTCCCGACTAGGGGATACCCTGAACCCTCTTATTCCAACACCAAATAAGTTAATATAAAAAAGTTCCCTTGGCAGGGCTCGAATTTGCAACTGAACGCATTACTTACTGTCGACTCTACTCAACAGCCACACCAGCAAAAAAAAAAAATAATAATACTCTCCCCGGTAGGGCTCGAACTCGCGACAGACCGCACCACTTGCTATGCCTCTACTCAGCAGCCACACCAACAATTAGGTACTTATTATAAAAAAAGGAACTAAAATAACATTACAAAAAAAAGATGCAATTACATTGCTATTAGAATGTGAAGCAGTCGCGCATGAATGTGTGTGTGTACATGTATACAGAAATTCTTAAAGCTGCTGCCCCATTCAATTGCGCAGTTGCATATAACTTTGGTTTTTCTTAACCGATCTTTATGAAATTTTCTACAGTTATTGTACCATAGAATATTTGTGTATTCTGAAAAAGTCAATTCCATTTGAAATGTGGTTTAAATTGGTTGGCAATAAAAGTTGGGTTATTAACTTGATTTATAGCTCTGGGGTGGTAGCGGGGAGGTGGCGATGGGTATGAAATGAAAGATACTTGAAATATCTATAATATTCTAGAAGCAACATATCATGTTTGGTGGCTCTAGCTCTTATTATTTACCCAATTTGCTAAAACAAACAGGATGTCCATATCGATTTTTATCGATTGCTTGGAAACGGATTAAGTTATCGATTATCGGAAACAAACTCGATCTGCGCGGGAACTAGGAGCATCTACATCTAAATCATTTGTGATCCCAAATTTTGGCCTCCACACATGATTGTTCACGAGTTCAAGCCTAAAAAGCGTAATCAGCCTGTCACTCTTCCAGTTCCTTCAATACAGGGTACCATTTCATTTGCCGAACATCTCTTGGTCATAATTTACTGCTAAAAATTATCTAGTGCTCTCAGCACAGCACGATTTATAGACTGCATGCTTGATCTTTCCTTGTCTTATATCAATACAATTTCTAATCATTTGAATAGAACACTTGACCTTGTATTTGTTAATGACTACCTTATTTCTAATGTGTCTAGGTCCCCTCCTTTATCTCTTCCTGAGGATTTCTATCATCCTACTTTAGAGATTGCAATGCTCAATTGTAATCCTTTCATTTCGTGCTCATCAGCCCATGGTGCTTTCGCAAAGGAAATTATTCTTTGCTGAATCAGCTTATTTATGGAATCGATTGGTCTTTCTTATATGACTCGGTTGATATGAATACTGCCATTAATTTTTTTTATAACACCCTAAGCTCCCTCTTAGATATGTGTATTCCTAAGTCAATTCCTTCGACTACTTTTTCAAAACCCCCCTGGTTTACTCCCAGATTATCACATCTAAAAAATGTAATATCTAAATATTTTAAAAAGTTTAAAAAGTCTGGTTCGTGTACAGACGGCTAAATATTCCATAGCCAAGTCGAACTTCTATCTTCTTAATTCTCAATGCTATAAGAATTATCTAACTCGTTGTAAAAGGCAATTTGCCCAAAATCCGAGACAGTTTTATAATTTTGTAAACTCGAAGCGAAAATCATCAAGTTTGCCATCTTCTTTTTTTCTTGGGATGGATAAAGCCAATTCTGCTAAACTCTGCTAATTTTTTCCAATCAACTTACTCTTCAGTCTGTCCTAATACTAATGCTTACCCTTATACTATTTCTTCCGCAAGTTATATACCTCCTCTAATTATTTCACACTCCTCTCTCCTATTAGCTATAAACTCTTTAAAGTCTTCTTACTCTCCTGGGCCGGACAATATTCCTAGTTGTCTTCTCAAGGAGTGTAGTTCTTCTCTTCTTTATCCATTGCTAAAGCTTTTTAATCTATCCCTTGAAACTTCTGTCTTTCCATCTCTTTGGAGAGAATCTTATATCATTCCTTTTCACAAGAAAGGTGGGAAGTCTGATATACAAAATTACAGGGGCATTGCAAACCTTCCGCTATTCCTAAATTGCAAATCAGTTGTTTCCGCTGTTCAACGTGGATTCGTAAAGAATCGGTCAACTGCTACAAATATGCTTGAGTTTACTTCCTTGGTAAATGATGCTTTCCTTTCGAAAATGCAAATTGATGTAATTTACACTGACTTCAGTAAGGCGTTTAACTCTGTGCACCATGACATTTTACTTTTTTACCGAATAAAAATTTAAACTTAACCGAATAAAAATTTAAAAAAATTTAAAAGGTAGGACCCAAAGAGTAATGCTGAGGCTGACTACCTCTAAACGGGTTCACGTTACTTCTGGTGTTCCTCAAGGTAGTCATCTTGGACCTTTACTCCTTACTCTTTTTATAAATGATCTCCCCTCCGTATGCGGACAATGTCAAACTTTTTCTATCATACACTAGTCCCCTACATCATTCTCGTCTACAAGACGATTTGAACGCTATGCAACTTTGGTGTTCGGCCAATCAATTGCATCTAAATTGTTCAAAGGGTATGCTTATGACTTTTAATCGTACTACACCTTATCTTGTCAGTTATACAATCGACAATATCCCTTTGCAACGTATATTAACAGTTAAGGATCTAGGCATTATTTTTGATTCTAAACTCTGTTTCAATTTTCACATAGATACCATCGTTAATAATGCAGAAGGTATACTTGGATTCATTACACGAGGGTCTAAAGATTTTAACGATCCTTTTGTAACAAAACTTCTGTACATCTCTCTTGTTCGCCCTATCCTTAAATACTGCTCTTGCATTTGGTCTCCACATGCCATCCTACTCCAGCAGACTGCTTCTTCTCAACCTTCCGTCGTTAACCAACCGTAGGACCATTCCCGGTGTTGTCCTTCTACATAAGTTGATTATTGGCGACATAGATTCTCCTTTTATGCTAGGGCGTCTTCAATTCTCTGTTCCGGCTAAACCAACTAGAAATTATCGTCCCTTATTCCTATCTACATGCACAACAGACTACGCTTTGCACTATCCTTTTCGCGTGCTATGTAAAAATTATAATAGTTTGCATCACGTTTTCTCTACAGAACTGTCTCTACCCCTAATAAAATCGTTGCTTTCAGGATACCTTCGGGAAGTCGCTGACCATTCCCAGCTATGAGCAGGGGCATAGCTTGCCGGACAGGCTGAAAAGTTTTCCCCCACCGGGTCGGTGATTTTCCATTACTTTTCTCTTTGTCCTATCTACTTAACACTCTTTATCTAACTTACATTGAATAATGAGGAAGACACTCGTTTTGTCGACCATTAATAAATAAATAAATAAAAAAAATAAAAAATAAATATGAGGAGCATAGTAAAACTAATAAATGTCGAGTTTGTTCAAGATTTCTTGAAAAACAAAATGGTTTTCATACAAGAATCTACCTTTCGACAGATCGTTTCAATAACAGCTTTATGATATAGTGATCCGATCTTAATAAGATTTTGCATACATATGTGGAGAATAGTAAAACTAATAATTGTCGCGTTTGGTCAAGATATCTTGATAAACAAAATGTTTTTTCATACAAAACTTAATTTACGACCGCTCGTTCCTATGGCAGCTATAAGATATAATAGTCCGATCTTAACAGGATTTTGCACATTTATGAGGAGTGTAGTAAAACTAATATATGCCGAGCTTGGTCAAGATATCTTGAGAAACAAAATGTTTTTTCATACAATTTAATTTTCGACCGGTCGTTCCTATGGCAGCTATATGATGTAGTGGTCCGATCTTAATAGGATTGTGCATATATATGAGGAGCATAGTAAAACTAATAAATGTCGAGTTTGGTCAAGATTTCTTGAAAAACCAAATGTTTTTCATACAAGAATCTACTTTTCGACCGATCGTTCCCATGACAGCTATATGATATAGTGGTCCGTTATTAATAGGATTTTGCATATATATGACAAGTATAGTAAAACTAATAAATGCCTAGTTTGGTCAAGATTTCTTGATAAACAAAATGTTTTTTCATACAAAAACTTAATTTTCGACCGATCGCATATATGTGGCAGCTATATGATACAGTGGTTCGATCTTAATACGATTTTGCATATATATGAGGAGCATAATAAAACTAATAAATGTCTAGTTTGGTCAAGATTTCTTGAAAAACCAAATGTTTTTCATACAAGAATCTACTTTTCGACCGATCGTTCCCATGACAGCTATATGATATAGTGGTCCGATATTAATAGGATTTTGCATATATATGACAAGTATAGTAAAACTAATAAATGCCTAGTTTGGTCAAGATATCTTGATAAACAAAATGTTTTTTCATACAAAAATTTAATTTTCGACCGGCAGCTATATGATATAGTGGTTTGATCTTAATAGGATTTTCCATATATATGAGGAGTATGGTAAAACTAATAAATGCCGAGTTTGGTGAAGATATCTTGAAAAACAAAATGTTTTTTCATACAACAACTTAATTTTCGACCGATCGTTCCTCTGGCAGCTATATGATATAGTGGTCCGATCTTAATAGGATTTTGGATATATATGAAGAGCAGAGCAAAACTAATTAATGCCAAAAGGTGTACTTGGATTCATTAAACGATGGTCTAAAGAGTTTAACGATCCTTTTATAACAAAACTTCTGTACATCTCTCTTGTTCGCCCTATCCTTGAATACTGCTCTTGCATTTGGTCTCCACAGTATAACAACAGCCAGGATCGTATTAAATCTGTTCAGAAGCAATTTCTGCTTTTTGCCTTACGAGGTTTAAATTGGGACCCTAATCTTCGGTTGCCATCCTACTCCAGCAGACTGCTTCTTCTCAACCTTCCGTCTTTAACCAATCGTAGGACAATTATCGGAGTTGTCTTTCTACATAAATTGATTATTGGCGAAATAGATTCCCCTTTTCTGCTAGGGCGTCTTCCGGCTAGACCAACTAGAAATTATCGCCCCTTATTTCTATCTACGTGCACAACAGACTACGCTATGCACAATCCTTTTCGCGTGCTATGTAAAAATTATAATAGTTTGCATCACGTTTTCTCTACAGAACTGTCTCTACCCCTAATAAAATCGTTGCTTTCAGGATACCTTCGGGAAGTCGCTGACCATTCCCAGCTATGAGCAGGGGCATAGCTTGCCGGACAGGCTGAAAAATTTTCCCCCACCGGGTCGGTGATTTCCCATTATTTTTCTCTCTGTCCTATCTACTTAACACCCTTTATCTAACTTAAATTGCTTTACTTTATTAACAATCTTCTTACTTTGTTTTTTCCTATTAATTGTATTTTCTTTATTAATAAAGCAAATTAAGATTATTTTTAATTTTACTTAAGAACACTTTTTTCCTTCTTTGAACCTTCTGCTTAGATGTAGCCTCTAATAGCGTCACTAATAAAATTAGCTGTGAAGAGGGGCACAGCTGGCCGGACTGGCAAATAAAACACCTCCATCGGTCGGTGATGCTATTTCGAAAATTGTATTCTTTAACTAGGCTTTTAGCATATAATTCTATTATCTATTGTATTACCTATTGAATAATGAGGAAAACACTCGGTTTGTCGACCATTAATTAATAATATTTAATATGATATAGTGTTCCGACCTTAATAGGATTTTTGCACATATATGAGTAAAGTAAAAATAATAAATGCCGAGTTTGGTTAAGACCTTGAAAAATAAAATGTTTTTTCATACAACTTAATTTTCGGACGATCGTTTCTATGGCAGCTATATGATATAGTGATCCGATCTAGCTGGTTTTGACATATGTGCTGAGCTAAGGGACTTCTGCAAAGTATTATTAAGATAGCTTTAAAACAGACAGACGGTCAGACGGACAGACGGTCAGACGGACAGACGGACATGGCTATATCGACTCGGCTGTTGATGCTGATCAAGAATATATATACTTTACGGGGTCGGAGATGTCTCCTTCTATGCGTTAAACATTTCACGACAAAATTATAATAGGATTTTGCATATAAATGGGGAGTAGAGTAAAACTAATATATGCCGAATTTGGTCAAGTTATCTTGAAAAACAAAATGTTTTTTCATTCAATAACTTAATTTTCGAACGATCGATCCTATGGCAGCTATATGATCAAGTGGTCCGATCTTAATAAGATTTTGCATGCATATGAGGAGTATAGTAAAACTAATAAATACCGAGTTTGGTCAAGATATCTTGAAAATCAACATGTTTTTTCATACAACTTAATTTTCGACCGATCATTCCTATGGCAGCTATATGATATAGTGGTCCGATCTTAATATGAGTTTGCTTATATATAAGGACTCTAGTAAAACTAATTAATGCCAAGTTTGGTCAAGATATCTTGAAAAACAAAATGTTTTTCATACAACAATTTAATTTTCAACTGATCGTTCCTGTGGCAGCTATATCGTATGCTGGTCCAATAATAATAGGATTTCGCATGCATATAAGGAGTATAGTAAAACTAATAAATACCGAGTTTGGTCAAGATATCTTGAAAAATAAAATGTTTTTTCATACGACAACTTAATTTTCGACCGATCGATCCCATGGCAGATATATGATATAGTGGTCCGATCTGAATAGGATTTTGCATATATACGAGGAGCATAGTAAAATTAAAAAAAAACCGAGCTTGGTCAAGATATCTTGATAAACAAAATGTTTTTCATACAAAATCTTAATTTTCGACTGATCGTTCCTATGGCAGCTATATGATATAGTGGTCCAATATTAATAGGATCTTGCATATATATGAGGAGCATAGTAAAACTAATAAATGCCGAGTTTGGTCAACATATCATGAAAAACAAAATGTTTTTTCATACAAAAACTTAATTATCGACCGATCGTTCCTATGGCAGCTATATAATATAGTGGTCCGATCTTAATAGGATTTTGCATGCATATGAGGAGTGTAGTAAAACTAATAAATACCGAGTTTTGTCAAGATATCTTGATAAACAAAATATTTTTTCATAAAACAACTTAATTTTCACCGATCGCTCTTATGGCAGCTATTTGATATAGTGGTCCGATCTTAAAAGGAGTTTGTATATATATGAGGAGTATAGTAAAACTAATAAATGCCGAGTTTGGTCAAAGTATCTTAAAAAACAAAATAATTTTTCATACAACTTAATTTTCGACCGATCGTTCCTATAGCAGCTATATGATACAGTGGTCCTATGTTAATAGGATTTTTCATATATATGAGGGGTATAGTAAAACTCATAAATGCCTAGTTTGGTCAAGACATCTTTGAAAAACAAAATATATTTTAATACAACTTAATTTTTGATGATTCCTTCTATGCGTTACACATTTCACTACAAAATTATAATATCTTCTGCAAGGCTATAATAAAAACGAGAAAGAAGGGCTATCTTCGACACGCCGAAGATCTAATACCCTTGCAGACCCTCACCTTTTCATAATGCGCATAGTGCTTTGCCCGTATCTAAGCTACGATATAGTGGTCCGATCTTAATAGGATTTTGCATATTTATGAGTAAAGTAAAACTAATGAATGCCGAGTTTGGTCAAAACATCTTGAAAAACAAAATATTTTTTCATACAACATAATTTTTGATGATTCCTTCTATGCGTTATTTCACTACAAAATTATAATATCCTCTGCAAGGGTATAAAAAAACAAAAACGAGAAAGATGGTCTATCTTCGGCACGCTGAAGATATAATACCCTTGCAGACCCTCACCTTTTCATAATGCGCATAGTGCTTTGCCCGTATCTAATAAATGCCGAGCTAGGTCAAGATATCTTGATAAACAAAATGTTTTTCATACAAAAACTTAATTTTCGACCGATCGTTCCTATGGCAGCTATAGGATTTAGTGGTCCGATCTTAAAAGGAGTTTGTATATATATGAGGAGTATAGTAAAACTAATAAATGCCGAGTTTGGTCAAAGTATCTTAAAAAACAAAATGTTTTTCATACAACTTAATTTTCGACCGATCGTTCCTATGGCAGCTATTTTATATAGTGGTCCGATCATAATAGGATTTTGCATATATATATTTGAGGAGTACAGTAAAACTAATAAATGCCGAGTTTGGTCAAGATATCTTGAAAAAACAAAATGTATTTCACACAACAACTTAATTTTCGACCGATCGTTCCTATGGCAGCTATAAGATATAGTGGTCCGTTCTTAATACGATTTTGCCTATATATGCGGAGTATAGTAAAACTGATAAATGCCGAGCTTGGTCAAGATATCTTGAAAAACAAAATGTTTTTTCATAAAACTTAATTTTCGACCGATCGTTCCTATGGCAGCTATATGATATAGTGGTCCGAACTTAATATGAGTTTGCTTATAAATAAGGACTATAGTAATCCTAATAAATGCCGAGTTTGGTCAAGATATCTTTAAAACAAAATGTTTTTCATACAACAAATTAATTTTCGACCGATCGTTCCAATGGCAGTTATTTGTTATAGTGGACCGATTTGGATAGGATATTGCATATATATGAGGAGCATAGTAAAACTAATAAATGCCGAGTTTGGTCAAGATATCTAGATAACCAAGATGTTTTTTCATACAAAAACTTTACTTTCGACCGATCGTTCCTATGGCAGCTATATGATATAGTGGTCTGATCCAACTGGTTTTAAAATATGTGCTGCGTGCAACAGAAAAAGGGACTTCTGCAAAGTTTCATTAAGATAGCTTTAAAACTGTGGGACTAGTTCGTATAGAAACAGACAGACGGACAAACGGTCAGACGGACATGGCCATATCGTCTCGGCTGTTGATGCTGACCAATAATATATATACCCTATGGGGTCGGAGATGTCTCCTTCTATGCGTTACATATTTCACGACAAATTATAATACCCTCTGAAGGGGTATAAAAACGAGAAAGAAGGGCTATCTTCGGCACGCCGAAGATCTAATACCCTTGCAGACCCAACCTTATCATAATGCTCATAGTGCTTTGCCAGTATCTAAGAACTACTGGGAAAATAATAAATGCCGAGTTTGGTCAAGATATTTTGATAACCAAAAAAGGTTTTTAATCAAAAACCTGGAGTTCGACCGATCGCTCTTATGGCAGCTATATGATATAGTGGTCCGATCTTAATAGTATTTTGCATATATTTATTTGTTGGCTGGCTCGAGGTCCGTGTTTGTTAAAACAAACAATGAAAACAATTTTATTTTAATTTTCTTCCGATATATTTCGGTTGTACATCGGCAAACCGTCTTCAGGGCACTAACACCAAGATACAAAAAACAATTAACAATTATAATACAATAAATTAAACATTATTTCGAACATTTTACATACATTATTTTACACGTCTAAGCTTTTTGACGTGGAGATTGTTACTGAGGTTGTCTGGCTGTTTAAGAGGTGTCTGTACAAGTGAGCGGAATTTTCTGTGTCTGTCTTGTAGTTTAGTCGTTTGTTGGTTGGTGTGTTAATTATGTGTAGCATTTCCAATGTGTGTCGCTTGTTATAGTGTTGTTCTTGTTGTAAGATTGTTGTTTCATCAAAATTTGGTGTGTGGTTGCTTTTTATACAATGGGTCATAAGTGCTGTTTTCTGTATATTATTTTGATGTCTTAGTTTGAAGTCCGATTTATGTTGACTAATCCTTGTTTTTAGCTTCGATTTTGTTGTACCTATGTAGACACTATTGCACTTGTTGTTGTTTTCCCCGCCACATGGTATTTGGTAAACGACGTTGCTTTTGTCGATCATCGGGATTTTCGACTTTATCTTGTTGAAGAATTTTTGTAATGTATTCGTCGGTTTGTGTGCTACTTTTATATCTTGTTTGTTATAACAGTCTGAGTTTGTGAGGCGTTCTGATAGTCGTGGTACATATATTAGTGATTTGTATATTTTAGCAGGTTTTGTTGGCTTTTTTCTTTCGATTTGTCGTCTTTTTAATAATGTTTTGATTATATTTGGGGGGAAGTCATTTTTGGTCAAGAGTTTTTTGATTTCATGTTCAATTTCTTTGTGGTATATTGTGTCCGATATTTTCATCATTCTATTCATACAGCCTAGTGCTGTATTGATTATCATACTCTTTGGGTGGTTTGAATTGAAGTTGAGTATTCGTCCGGAGGCTATGGGTTTCCTATACCACTTTATTTTGAGTGTGTTGTCCATTCTGCTTACAATAGAGTCTAAAAATGGTAATTTCCCGTCCTTTTCTAATTCCATTGTAAATTTTATCTGTTTGTGGAAGGAATTCAATTCTTTTAGAATATTTTCCACGTCTATTTTGTTCGTTATGGCAAAAAGGTCATCTACATATTTGGTCAAGAGTCTTGGTTTTATTTTTAATTTATCTATAATCTTGTCCAACAGTTCCTCCATTAATATATCTGCGATTACTGGGGAAGCCGGTGATCCCATTGGCATTCCTTTAAGTTGTGTGTATATTTTGTCTTCGTATTTGAAATATCTGTTTTCCTGTATGCAAAATCTAACTATGTCCATAAATAGTTGTTTCGGTATATTCGTGTGCTCTTCTAATTTGGTCCATTTTTGTCTTATTGTGTCAAGTGCTAATTCTATTGGTATGCTGGGAAATAAGGATACTACGTCAAAAGATACTAATGTTTCCTCTTCTCTAATCTGGGAGTTGTTGACTCTGTCTTTAAAATCTACCGCGTTCTTGATGTTGTACCTAGAGTCCATTGTCAGATTTTTTAATATTTGTATTATATATTTGCACAGCCCGTAAGATGGAGATCCGATGGAAGAACATATTGGTCTCAGTGGTGTTCCTTCCTTGTGTATTTTTGGTAGTCCATATATCCTCGGAGGTACCGCTGACCAATAATATATACCACTGAGACCAATAAGACAAAATAAGATAAAATGGTGGGGTGTTAATTGCCGTTAAAGCCACTCTCCAGTTTGAACTTTTCTGTTTTAGTACGCCTACTGACGCTGAGATTGTCTCAGTTAAGGTGTCTTTTCCTACACGGCATGTCTATGTAACATGCTCTTATATACCTCCTTCTTCTGATATTCTAGTTTACATGAAACGTATTACTTGTATTAAAAAAGTTTCTTCCCACGTGCGTGATAATGACCTAATTATGGTGTTGGGTGATTCTTGTATGAAAATTTGCTTTTCAAGATATCTTGACCAAACTCGGCATTTCCTATTTTCCCGGTACTTCTTAGATACGGGCAAAGCACAATGAGCATAATGAAAAGATTGGGTCTGCAAGGGTATTAGATCTTCGGCGTGCCGAAGACAGCCCTTCTTTCTCGTTTTCATTTAGCTTTATTACTTTGAACGATTACTACGAACGTAGCGCGAGCGGCATTTGGTGTTGGAATTCCCTAGTCGGGAGCTTCCGACTAGAACTTCTTTTTTGTTTTAACACATTTCTGTTTTAAAAATGTGCTAGTGAGGTAGGTTTTTTGGGTAATGAATGAAAGTAGGTTTTGGGCAAACTGTGTTATCACTCATCATATTTATTGACCACACATTATTGGTTAGTCTCGATTCTCTGCAAAAGGATTGTCTTTTGAAATTAATAAATAATATTTATCTGGCAAATATATATACATTTATCACATCTATTGTTTATTCGCAGAATGGACCTAAGCCTGCAGTTGATTATAGACACATATGCGCTGTTCTCTCAATTTCATATATTTGTTCCACAAGATGATTGTGATAAAGTTGAAGGACTTCAAGTTATGTTTAACAAAATGCTAGAAAACGTAAGTATTCCGATGTAACTAGATAATATCAAAAAGGTTGTTTGAGGTATTCAAGACTAGATTTAATATAATCGAATGCTTTCAAATGTTATACTGATAGCACACATATTTTGTTTCTCATTTAGTTTGCAGTGTTGTACAAATGCAGAGATGCTAAGAGTATTTTGTAAAAACCGTCTATCTAAAAGTATACATTTTATTTTAAACTGTGATGTCGATATATAAAACTGTTTATCCCTTAACTGTTTGTCAATTGTTTGCCCAAACGGTAAGAGTTCGGAAGCTGAAAAGCTGAAGCGGGATATTCCATCCGCATTTGTAGAAAAATAAGGAACAACTTTTGTATGAATCTTTTGGTTACCATCCGATTGGCCCAAACTCATTTTCAAAAGATCTTTGTTTAAATTCATTTAAGGGGTATTTCACCTTTGTGAAAATGCATCATATTCATTTCCAAGGATATCTACATGAAAAATTATTTAAGACTTCTTTCACATTTCACATCGCAAAACCAAAGCTACCTCGATGGAAAGTGGAAAGATTTAAAGATCTTTTCTGAGATTTGCTTTTCACTTATTTTTAAAGATCTATATAATTGAATACGTGTTTTAGCGATTTGATAAATTTCACCCGCAACTGTGGCAAATTGGCGAAAAACGGCGATCGATTCCAAAGATCATTCTCATGGATCTTTGAAAAATTCTTTTGATAGGTTCTTGGGTGACAAATGCGGGCCAATGGTTTAATAAACGAAAGTTTACTCTAGCTTCCAGATTTTCAAAGCGAGAAGAACATGGGACAAAACCTTTTATTTTAGCACTTGGTTATTCGATACTTTATTTTGAATCATGGTCAAGACTAGATTTCAATTTTCCATGAGCGTGTACTGCGTGGAAAGGTAATATCTATAAATTTTAGCACAAAGCGTTCCGAAACCTACCAGCTAGGGATTGTCCAGATTCAGACCTTCCTAGCTTTGGTCAGAGTTTGCTTCCAATAATCGCAACTTGTCCCATTTCTAAGTATTCAAAAGCACCGATATTTAAATTCTTTAAGCGGCTAAGGACACAAAATGTAACATGTTGCTTCTACCAAAGTATTTACAGATCACTTATATTTTGTTATAGCTACCGTTACCTCCTCACTACTTATTTGTGAAAATGTAAAAGTTCTAAAGAATCATTAACTTGTCTGTTTATTTACTGATTAAAAAAAAACAAATTTTTCATTTATATAATACACAAATGTTTTCTTACTGTTGGCGTAGATCTGCGCAAGAGGTCTTTCGTCGGACAGTGAGGTCATGCATCCGTGGCTTTAAATGCAAACCTCGTCTGCTAACACAAATTATGTGAAATTTACCAGCAGATCGACGTGATTCGCGAGTTCGCATTAAATAGCGGATGCGAGTTTGCGTTCATGTCGGGAAGAACTCCCCACTTCGGTGGTCTGTAGGAGGCAGGTGTGAAGTCTGCAAAGACCTACTCTTATGGACGGTATGCAGCCGACGGTAGAAGCCGAATTCCATTCCAGGCCCGAAGCGAGGACCCAAGCGATGGCGAGGCTCTGACGCCACGCCCTGATCCACAAGTTGGCTCGGCTACCCGTCGAATGAAGGCCCCAAGCACTTCATGGTAGCCGGTGTTGCCGCAGATCCGCGCTTTGACTTATAAATTGAATTTTAAACATGAAGTTTAGTGTAAGTTAGGTTTGGGGCGGAGACAGAGCGCAATAAGCTTTGTCATTCGCTTTGGGAGCGAATTTGCCTCGCTTCGCCGCCCTTTTAAAGCCACCACAATTTTCGTTTTCTTATACCCTGAACCCATTAAAAATGGGTACAAGGGTATATTGTACTTGTGCGAAAGCCAAATGCATGTAACAGGCAGAAGGAAGCTTCTCCGACCCCATAAAGTATATATATTCTTGATCAGCACCAATAGCCGAGACGATCTAGCCATGTTCGCCGTATAAAAGCGTAACCAGCCTTTCACCCTTTCAGTACCTTCAATACAGGGTACCATTTCTGCCCCAAAAAACTAGCTTCATCTTCTGACCAAATCTTTATTCGTTATCAGAATGTTAGAGGTCTCATTTCAAAGCTTCAAAATCTTTTCATAGTTAGCACTTCCTTTGAATCGGATATAATAACATAACTCAACCATATCTGATTTTGAGATTTTATCGAATAACTTTGTTTTGTATAGTAATGATCGGCCGACTCGACGAGGTGGTGGTGTGTTAATTGCCGTTAAAGCCACTCTCCAGTCAGAACTTTTCTGTTTTAGTACGCCAACTTACGCTGAGATTGTCTCAGTTAAGATGTCTTTTTCTACACGGAATATCTATATAACATGCTCTTTCATCCCTCCTTCTGATATTCTAGTTTATATGAAACATATTACTTGTATTAAAGAAGTTTCTTCACACGTGCGTGATAATGACATAATTATGGTGTTATGTGATTTTAATTTGCCGAACGTCTCTTGGTCATTATTCACTGCTTTTTAATCTATCCCTTGAAACTTCTGTCTTTCCATCTCTTTGGAAAGAATCTTATATCATTCCTCTTCACAAGAAAGGTGGGAAGTCTGATATACAAAATTACAGGGGCATTGCAAAACTGTTCGCTATTCCTAAAATAATTGAAAAAATAATCAATTCGAATTTGCAGCATTTCTATAAATCAGTTGTTTCCCCTGTTCAACATGGATTCGTAAAGAATCGGTTTACTTCCTTGGTAAATGATGCTTTCCTTTCAAAAATGCAAACTGATGTCATTTAAACTGACTTCAGTAAGGTGCTTAACTCTGTGCACCATGACATTTTGCTTGACCGAATAGGTTTCCCTCCGTCTCTTTTGCTTTGGATTAATTATTATTTAAAAGGTAGGACCCAAAGAGTAATGCTGAGGCTGACTACCTCTAAACGGGTTCACTTTACTTCTGGTGTTCCTCAGGGTAGTCATCTTGGACCTTTACTCCTTACTCTTTTTATAAATGATCTCCCCTCTGTATGCGGACAATGTCAAAATTTTTCTATCATACACTAATCCCCTACATCATTCTCGTCTACAAGACGATTTGAACGCTATGCTACTATGGTCTTCGGCCAATCAATTGCATCTAAATTGTTCAAAGTGTATGCTTATGGCATTTAATCGTACTACACCTTATCTTGTCAGTTATACAATCGACAATATCCCTTTGCAACGTATATTAACAGTTAAGGATCTAGGCATTATTTTTGATTCTAACCTCTGTTTCAATCTTCACATAGATACCATCGTTATTAAAGCAAATGGTTTAATTGGATTCATTACACGATGGTCTAAAGAGTTTAACGATCCTTTTATAACAAAACTTCTGTACATCTCTCTTGTTCGCCCTATCCTTAAATACTGCTCTTGCATTTGGTCTCCACATGCCATTCTACTCCAGCAGACTGCTTCTTCTCAACCTTCCGTCGTTAACCAACCGTAGGACAATTCTCGGTGTTGTCCTTCTACATAAGTTGATTATTGGCGGCATAGATTCTCCTTTTCTGCTAGGGCGGCTTCAATTCTCTGTTCCAGCTAGACCAACCAGAAATTATCGCCCCTTATTTCTATCTACGTGCACAACAGACTACGCTATGCACAATCCTTTTCGCGTGCTATGTAAAAATTATAATAGTTTGCATCACGTTTTCTCTACAGAACTGTCTCTACCCCTAATAAAATCGTTGCTTTCAGGATACCTTCGGGAAGTCGCTGACCATTCCCATCTATGAGCAGGGGCATAGTTTGCCGGACAGGCTGAAAAATTTTCCCCCACCGGGTCGGTGATTTCCCATTACTTTACTCTTTGTCCTATCTACTAAACACTCTTTATCTAACTTACATTGCTTTACTTTATTAACAATCTTCTTACTTTAATTTTTCCTATTTATTTTATTTTCTTTATTAATATAGCAAATTAAGATTATTTTTAATTTTACTTAAGAACACTTTTTTCCTACTTACAATTTTCTGTGATGCGGTGATGCTATTTAGACCATTTTAACTAGGCTTTTAGCATATAATTCTATTATCTATTGTATAACCTATTGAATAATGAGGACGACACTCGTTTTGTCGTTTATTTATAAATAAATAAATAAATGAAATATCCTGCTATGGCAGCTGAAAAATCCAAGGAAATAAGCTTCCAAAGTGGAACGTCCGGAGAAGCAGGTACCGGCACAAATTTAAAGCCCAACTCTGTTTTCTTGGTTGCGCTAATGAAGCCAACGCTTTCAATTCTGGGCACATATGTAAAGTAATTGAGCACCGCTTTGCTGATTCCCACATAAAATGTAGTATTTAGTATTTATGAAATTTAGTATGTACATAAGTGCTTAAGGCTGAGGCGTAGCCGGCAGCGCAGCGGCTGCATATATTTATATGTCTTATCAGTATAAGAGAGCGAGAGAGTCTTATGATCGAATATATATATGCTACTGGCGGTCAGCGTGGGAATGCTGACTTAGCGTAGTTGATAAGTGGATGATCATATTTCACGCTCACTTGAATTGGTTTTGTTTATGTAATGCAACATGGTGTTGCTGTTATATTTATGATGAGCTCTTAGTACAGTATATTGTCGATATATGCGCATACTACATCTCCCTCCTTTTAAAAAATGACGTAACAAAGTGGAGTTATTTTACTTATCTATATTAAAAATGTATTTATACATATTTTTTGTGTAATTAAATTTGAAAATATATTATGTTAAGAATGCATTTAATATATATAAATTTTTTTGTTTTTCTATATATATTTTTGCATATTGAATATATTTTGAATTAAAATTGTTTAACCTTAATCATTATAAACTGTTTGTTTTTATTTTTTCTACTTTATAAGATAAATAAAATCTAAAATCTAGATTATGGCCTATTTCATTTGTTAGTAAAACTTAATCTCCTATGGATAAAATTATGTCCTTAGTTTTCAAGTCAATTAAGTTGTTGTGTTAACAAAAATTATGTTTTTCAAGATATCTTGACCAAGGTCGGCATTTATTAGTTTTACTATACTCCTCATATATATGCAAAATCCTTTTCAGATCGGACCACTATATCAAAAAGCTGACGAGGGAACGATCGGTTGAAAATTAAGTTGTTGTATGAAAACACATTTTGTTTTTCAAGAAATCTTGACAAAACTCGGCAATTATTAGTTTTACTATACTCCTCATATATAAGCAAAATCCTGTTAAGATGGGACCTCTATATCATATAGCCATAGGAACGATCGGTCAAAAATTAATTTGTTGTATGAAAAAAATTTTGTTTTTCAAGATATCTTGACTAAATTCGGCATTTGTTAGTTTTGCCATAGCAACGATCGGGCGAAAATTAAGTTTTTATATGAGAAAACATTTTGCTTTTCAAGATATCTTGACCAAATTCGGCATTTGCTAGTTTTACTATACTCCTCATATAGAAGCAAAATCCCATTAAGATCGGACTACTATATCATATCGCTGCCATAGCAACGATCTGTCGATAATTAAGTTTTTATATGAAAACACATTTTTTTTTTTTAAGAAATCTTGACCAAATTCGGCAATATTAGTTTTACTATACTCCTCATATATAGGCAAAATCCTGTTAAGATAGGGCCTCTAATTCATATAGCTGCCATAGGAACGTTCGGTCGAAAATTAAGTTGATGGATGAAAAAACAATTTGTTTTTCAAGATATCTTGACCAAATTCGGCATTTGTTAGTTTTACTATACTCCTCATACATATGCAAAATCTTATTAAAATCGGACCACTACATCATATAGCTGCATTTGGAACTATCGGTAGAAAATTAAGTTTTTGTATGAAAAAAATGTTGTTTGTCAAGATATCTTGACCAAACTCGGCATTTATCAGTTTTACTATACTCCTCATATATAGGCAAAATAAATAGATTCTTGTATGAAAAACACTTCGGCATATATTAATTTTACTTTACTCCCCATATACAGGCAAAATTCTATAAGGATCGGACCACTATATCATATAGCTGCCATAGGAACGATCGATCGAGAATTAATTTGTATCAAAAAACATTTTGTTTTTAAGATATCTTGACCAAACTGCAATTATTAGTTTTACTATGCTCCTCAAATATATCCAAAATTCTATTAAGATAGGACCACTGTATCATATAGCTGCCATAGGAACGATCGGTCGAAAATTAGGTTCTTGTATGAAAAACATTTTGTTTTTCAAGAAATCTTGACAAAACTCAGCAATTATTAGTTTTGCTATACTCTTCATATATAGGCAAAATCCTGTTAAGATGGGACCTCTATATCATATAGCCATAGGAACGATCGGTCGAAAATTAAGTTGTATAAAAAAACATTTTGTTTTTCAAGATATCTTGACCAAAGTCGGCATTTATTAGTTTTACTATACTCCTTATATATATGCAAGATCCTTTAGGATCGGACCACTATATCATATAGCTGCCTAAGGAACCATCGGACGAAAATTAAGTTGTTGTCCTGTTAAAATGGGACCTCTATATCATATAGCCATAGGAACGATCGGTCAAAAATTAAGTTGTTGTATGAACATTTTGTTTTCCAAGATATCTTGACCGAATTCGGCATTTGTTAGTTTTACTGTACTCCTCGTATAGAGGCAAAATCCAATTAAGATCGTAAAACTATATCATATAGCTGCCATCGGAACTAACGGTCGAAAATTAAGTTGTATAAAAAAACATTTTGTTTTTCAAGATATCTTGACCAAACTCGGCATTTATTAGTTTTACTATTCCACATATATGGGCAAAATCCTATTAAGATCGGACCACTATATCATATAGCTGCCATAGAAACGATCGGACGAAAATTAAGTTGTTGTGTTAACAAAAATTTTCTTTTTCAAGATATATTGACAAAACTCGGCATTTATTAGTTTTACTATACTCCTCATATATATGCAAAATCCTTTTCAGATCGGACCATTATATCATATAGCTGCCAAAGAACGATCGGTTGAAAATTAAGTTGTTGTATAAAAAAACATTTTGTTTTTCAAGAAATTTTGACAAAACTGGGCAATTATTAGTTTTACTATAGTCCTCCTATATAGGCAAAATCCTGTTAAGATGGGACCTCTATATCATATAGCCATAGGAACGATCGGTCAAAAATTAACTTGTTGTATGAACATTTTGTTTTCCAAGATATCTTGACCGAATTCGGCATTTGTTAGTTTTACTGTACTCCTCGTATAGAGGCAAAATCCTATTAAGATCGGAAAACTATATCATATAGCTGCCATTGGAACTATCGGTCGAAAATTAAGTTGTATGAAAAAACATTTTGTTTTTCAAGATATCTTGACCAAACTCGGCATTTATTAGTTTTACTATACCACATATATGGGCAAAATCCTATTAAGATCGAACCACTATATCATATAGCTGCTATAGGAACGATCGGTCGAAAATTAAGTTGTATGAAAAAAAATTTCGTTTTTTAAGATATCTTGACCAAGGTCGGCATTTATCAGTTTAACTATGCTTCTCAATAATGTATAAAATCCTATTAACATCGGACCACTATATCATATAGCTACCATAGAAACGATCGGACGAAAATTAAGTTTTTTGTTTTTAAGATATCTTGACCAAACTCGGCATTTATTAGTTTTACTATACTCCTTATATATATGCAGAATCCTTTTCAGATCGGACCACTATATCATATAGCTGCTATAGGAACGATCGGTCGAAAATTAAGTTGTATGAAAAAACATTTTGTTTTTCAAGATATCTTGACCAAACTCTGCATTTAATAGTTTTACTATGCTCATATATATGCAAAATTCTATTAAGATAGGACCACTGTAATATAGCTGCTATAGGAACGCTCGGTCGAAAATTAAGTTGTATGAAAAAAAATTCTGTTTTTTAAGATACTTTGACCAATCTCGGCATTTATTAGTTTTACTATACTCCTCATATATATACAAACTCCTTTTAAGATCGGACCACTACATCATATAACTGCCATAGGAACGATCGGTCGAAAATTAAGTTGATGTTTGAAAAAACATTTTGTTTTCCAAGATATTTTTACCAAACTCGGCATTAATTAATTTTACTATGCTCCTCATATGCAAAATCCTATTAAGATCGGACCACTGTTTCATATAGTTGCCATAGGAACGATCAGTCGAAAATTAAGTTGTATGAAAAAACATTTTGTTTTTCAAGAAATCTTGACAAAACTGGGCAATTATTAGTTTTACTATAGTCCTCCTATATAGGCAAAATCCTGTTAAGATGGGACCTCTATATCATATAGCCATAGGAACGATCGGTCAAAAATAAACTTGTTGTATGAACATTTTGTTTTCCAAGATATCTTGACCGAATTCGGCATTTGTTAGTTTTACTGTACTCCTCGTATAGAGGCAAAATCCTATTAAGATCGGAAAACTATATCATATAGCTGCCATTGGAACTATCGGTCGAAAATTAAGTTGTATGAAAAAACATTTTGTTTTTCAAGATATCTTGACCAAACTCGGCATTTATTAGTTTTACTATACCACATATATGGGCAAAATCCTATTAAGATCGAACCACTATGTCATATAGCTGCTATAGGAACGATCGGTCGAAAATTAAGTTGTATGAAAAAAAATTTCGTTTTTTAAGATATCTTGACCAAAGTCGGCATTTATCAGTTTAACTATGCTTCTCAATAATGTATAAAATCCTATTAACATCGGACCACTATATCATATAGCTACCATAGAAACGATCGGACGAAAATTAAGTTGTTTGTTTTTAAGATATCTTGACCAAACTCGGCATTTATTAGTTTTACTATACTCCTTATATATATGCAGAATCCTTTTCAGATCGGACCACTATATCATATAGCTGCCAAAGGAACGATCGGTTAAAAATTAAGTTGTATAAAAACACATTTTGTTTTTCAAGAAATCTTGACAAAACTCGGCAATTATTAGTTTTACTATACTCCTCATATATAGGCAAAATCCTGTTAAGATGGGACCTCTATATCATATAGCCAAAGGAACGATCGGTCGAAAATTAAGTTGTTGTATGAACATTTTGTTTTTCAAGATATCTTGACAAAACTCGGCATTTATTTTTTTTACTATACCACATATATGGGCAAAATCCTATTAAGATCGGCCCACTATATTATATAGCTGCCATAGGATCGATCGGATGAAACTTAAGTTGCTGTGTTAACAAAAATTTTGATTTTCAAGATATCTTGACCAAACTCGGCATTTATTAGTTTTACTAAACTCCTCATATATATGCAAAATCCTTTTCGATCGGACCACTATATCATATAGCTGCCATAGGAACGATCGGTCGAAAATTTAGTTGTTGTATGAAAAAACATTTTGTTTTTCAAGATATCTTGACAAAACCTTGCATTGATTAGTTTTACTACACTCCCCATATTAAGGCAAAATCCTATTAATCTCGGACCACTATATCATATAGTTGCCATAGGAACGATCGGTCGAAAATTAAGTTGTATGAAAAAACATTTTGTTTTTCAAGATATCTTGACCAAAGTCGGCATTTATTAGTTTTACTATACTCCTCATATATGTGCAAAATCCTTTTCGATCGGACCACTATATCATATAGCTGACTAAGGAACCATCAGACGAAAATTAAGTTGTTGTATCAAAAAACAATTTGTTTTTCAAGATATCTTCACCACACTCGGCATTAATTAGTGTTACTACACTCCCCATATTAAGGTAAAATCCTATTAAGATCGGACCACTATATCATATAGCTGCCATAGGAACAATCGGTCGAAAATTAAGTTGTATGAAAAAACATTTTGTTTTTCAAGATATCTCGACCAAACTCTGCATTTATTAGTTTTACTATGCTCATATATATCCAAAATTCTATTAAGATAGGACCACTGTATCATGTAGCTGCCATAGCAACGATCGGTCGAAAAATCCTATTAAGATCGGACCACTATATCATATAGTTGCCATAGGAACGATCGGTCGAAAATTAAGTTGTATGAAAAAACATTTTGTTTTTCAAGATATCTTGACCAAACTCTGCATTTATTAGTTTTACTAAACTCCTCATATATATGCAAAATCCTTTTCGATCGGACCACTATATCATATAGCTGCCATAGGAACGATCGGTCGAAAATTTAGTTGTTGTATGAAAAAACATTTTGTGTTTCAAGATATCTTGACAAAACCTTGCATTGATTAGTTTTACTACACTCCCCATATTAAGGCAAAATCCTATTAATCTCGGACCACTATATCATATAGTTGCCATAGGAACGATCGGTCGAAAATTAAGTTGTATGAAAAAACATTTTGTTTTTCAAGATATCTTGACCAAAGTCGGCATTTATTAGTTTTACTATACTCCTCATATATGTGCAAAATCCTTTTCGATCGGACCACTATATCATATAGCTGACTAAGGAACCATCAGACGAAAATTAAGTTGTTGTATCAAAAAACAATTTGTTTTTCAAGATATCTTCACCACACTCGGCATTAATTAGTGTTACTACACTCCCCATATTAAGGTAAAATCCTATTAAGATCGGACCACTATATCATATAGCTGCCATAGGAACAATCGGTCGAAAATTAAGTTGTATGAAAAAACATTTTGTTTTTCAAGATATCTTGACCAAACTCTGCATTTATTAGTTTTACTATGCTCATATATATCCAAAATTCTATTAAGATAGGACCACTGTATCATGTAGCTGCCATAGCAACGATCGGTCGAAAAATCCTATTAAGATCGGACCACTATATCATATAGTTGCCATAGGAACGATCGGTCGAAAATTAAGTTGTATGAAAAAACATTTTGTTTTTCAAGATATCTTGACCAAACTCTGCATTTAATAGTTTTACTATGCTCATATATATGCAAAATTCTATTAAGATAGGACCACTGTATCATATAGCTGCTATAGGAACGATCGGTCGAAAATTAAGTTGTATGAAAAAACATTTTGTTTTTTAAGATACTTTGACCAATCTTGGTATTTATTAGTTTTACTATACTCCTCATATATATACAAACTCCTTTTAAGATCGGACCACTAAATCATATAGCTGCCATAGGAACGATCGGTCGAAAATAAAGTTGTTGTTTGAAAAAACATTTTGTTTTCCAAGATATTTTTACCAAACTCGGGATTAATTAATTTTACTATGCTCCTCATATATATGTAAAATCCTATTAAGATCGGACCACTGTTTCATATAGCTGCCATAGGAACGATCGGTCGAAAATTAAGTTGTACGAAAAAACATTTTGTTTTCAAGATATCTTGACCAAACTCTGCATTTATAAGTTTTACTATGCCTCTCATATATATCCAAAATTCTATTAAGATAGGACCACTGTATCATATAGCTGCAATAGCAACGATCGGTCGTAAATTAAGTTGTTGTATGAAAAAACATTTTGTTTTTCAAGAAATCTTGACAAAACTCAGCACTTATTAGTTTTACTATACTCCTCATATATAGGTAAAATCCTGTTAAGATAGGACCTCTATATCATATAGCCATAGGAACGATCGGTCGAAAATTAAGTTGTATCAAAAAACAATTTTCATATAGCTGCCATAGGAACGATCGGTCGAAAATTAAGTTGTGTGAAAAAACATTTTGTTTTTCAAGATATTTTGACAAAACTCGTCATTTATTAGTTTCACTATGCTCCTCATATATTTGCAAAATTCTATTAAAATAGGACCACTGTATCATATAGCTCCCATAGGAACGATCGGTCGAAAATTAAGTTGTTGTATCAAAAAACAATTTATTTTTCAATATATCTTGACCAAACTCGGCATTAATTAGTTTTACCCCCCATATTAAGGCAAAATCCTATTAAGATCGGACCACTGTTTCATATAGCTGCCATAGGAACGATCGGTCGAAATTTAAGTTGTATGAAAAACATTTTGTTTTTCAAGATATTTTGACAAAACTCGTCATTTATTAGTTTCACTATGCTCCTCATATATTTGCAAAATTCTATTAAAATAGGACCACTGTATCATATAGCTCCCATAGGAACGATCGGTCGAAAATTAAGTTGTTGTATCAAAAAACAATTTGTTTTTCAAGATATCTTCACCAAACTCGGCATTAATTAGTGTTACTACACTCCCCATATTAAGGTTAAATCCTATTAAGATCGGACCACTATATCATATAGCTGCCATAGGAACGATCGGTCGAAAATTTAGTTGTTGTATGAAAAAACATTTTGTTTTTCAAGATATCTTCACCAAACTCTGCATTTATTAGTTTTACTATGCTCATATATATCCAAAATTCTATTAAGATAGGACCGCTGTATCATGTAGCTGCCATAGCAACGATCGGTCGAAAAATCCTATTAAGATCGGACCACTATATCATATAGTTGCCATAGGTACGATCGGTCGAAAATTAAGTTGTATGAAAAAACATTTTGTTTTTCAAGATATCTTGACCAAACTCTGCATTTAATAGTTTTACTATGCTCATATATATGCAAAATTCTATTAAGATAGGACCACTGTATCATATAGCTGCTATAGGAACGATCGGTCGAAAATTAAGTTGTATGAAAAAACATTTTGTTTTTTAAGATACTTTGACCAATCTCGGTATTTATTAGTTTTACATACTCCTCATATATATACAAACTCCTTTTAAGATCGGACCACTAAATCATATAGCTGCCATAGGAACGATCGGTCGAAAATAAAGTTGTTGTTTGAAAAAACATTTTGTTTTCCAAGATATTTTTACCAAACTCGGGATTAATTAATTTTACTATGCTCCTCATATATATGTAAAATCCTATTAAGATCGGACCACTGTTTCATATAGCTGCCATAGGAACGATCGGTCGAAAATTAAGTTGTACGAAAAAACATTTTGTTTTCAAGATATCTTGACCAAACTCTGCATTTATTAGTTTTACTATGCCTCTCATATATATCCAAAATTCTATTAAGATAGGACCACTGTATCATATAGCTGCAATAGCAACGATCGGTCGTAAATTAAGTTGTTGTATGAAAAAACATTTTGTTATTCAAGAAATCTTGACAATACTCAGCACTTATTAGTTTTACTATAGGCAAAATCCTGTTAAGATGGGACCTCTATATCATATAGCCATAGGAACGATCGGTCGAAAATTAAGTTGTTGTATCAAAAAACAATTTTCATATAGCTGCCATAGGAACGATCGGTCGAAAATTATGTTGTATGAAAAACATTTTGTTTTTCAAGATATCTTGACCAAACTCTGCATTTATTAGTTTTACTGTGCTCCTCATATATTTGCAAAATTCTATTAAAATAGGACCACTGTATCATATAGCTCCCATAGGAACGATCGGTAGAAAATTAAGTTGTTGTATGAAAAAACATTTTGTTTTTCAAGATATCTTGACCCAACTCTGCATTGATTAGTTTTACTACACTCCTCATATTAAGGCAAAATCCTATTAAGATCGGACCTTTATATCATATAGTTGCCATAGGAACAATCGGTCGAAAATTAAGTTGTATGAAAAAACATTTTGTTTTTCAAGATATCTTGACCAAACTCTGCATTGATTAGTTTTACTACACTCCTCATATATTACAAACACCTTTTAAGATCGGACCACTAAATCATATAGCTGCCATAGGAACAATCGGTCGAAAATTAAGTTGTTGTTTGAAAAAACATTTTGTTTTCCAAGATGTTTTTACCAAACTCGGCATTTATTAATTTTACTATGCTCCTCAATTATATGCAAAATCCTATTAAAATCGGAACACTTTATCATAGCTGCCATAGGAACGATCGTTCGAAAATTTATTTGTATGAAAAAACATTTTGTTTTCAAAATAACTTGACCAAATTCTGCATTTATTAGTTTTACTAAGCCTCTCATATATATCCAAAATTCTATTAAGATAGGACCACTGTATCATATAGCTGCAATAGCAACGATCGGTCGAAAATTAAGTTGTATGAAAAAACATTTTGTTTTTCAAGAAATCTTGACAAAACGCAGCACTTATTAGTTTTAATATGCTCCTCATATATTTGCAAATTCTATTAAAATAGGACCACTGTATCATATAGCTCCCATAGAAACGATCGGTCGAAAATTAAGTTGCTGTATCAAAAAACAATTTGTTTTTCAAGATATCTTCACCAAACTCGGCATTAATTAGTGTTACTACACTCCCCATATTTAGGTAAAATCCTATTAAGATCGGACCACTATATCATATAGCTGCCATAGGAACAATCGGTCGAAAATTAAGTTGTATGAAAAAACAATTTGTTTTTCAAGATATCTTGACCAAACTCTGCATTTATTAGTTTTACTATGCTCATATATATGCAAAATTCTATTAAGATAGGACCGCTGTTCCATATAGTCGGTCGATCGGTCGAAAATTAAGTTGTATGAAAAACATTTTGTTTGTCAAGATATCTTGACCAAACTCTGCATTTATTAGTTTTACTATGCTCCTCATATATTTGCAAAATTCTATTAAAATAGGACCACTGTATCATATAGCTCCCATAGGAACGATCGGTCGAAAATTAAGTTGAATGAAAATACATTTTGTTTTTCAAGATATTTTGACCAAACTCGGCATTTATCAGTTTTACTATACTCCTCATATATATAAAAACTCCTTTTAAGTTCGCACCACTAAATCATATAGCTGCCATAGGAACGATCGATCGGAAAAACATTGTTTTTCAAGATATCTTGACCAAACTCGGCAATAATTAGTTTTACTCTACTCCTCGTTCATATGCAAAATCCTATTAAGACCAAACTCGGCATTTATCAGTTTTACTATACTCCTCATATATATAAAAACTCCTTTTAAGTTCGCACCACTATATCATATAGCTGCCATAGGAACGATCGGACGAAAATTAAGTTGTTGTTGTTCATGCCAGTTCAGTGCTAGTGTGAACACAGCATTGACTGAGCCTCACTCAGTGTGAGAGAGTCACTCAGTGAGTCAGACTCACTCACTGAGAGAGACTCACTCACTAAGTCGATCCCAGATGCGCTCAGAACTCTCCTTGTGGTCTCCTTTCCACCTCCATCACTCCAACCAAAAATATGTAAAATCACTTAACCAGGAGAGTTTGTTGCATGCAGCAGAAAATTCTAATAAAGTGCTTCTATCACCAGTTACAATCAAGGATTATTTATCTGACGCCACCCCCACAAACATTGGTTCTTCGAGCCGGATCATATATAAACCATATAAACAAGTTTATTTAAATAATAACAGTTTATTTAAATTTTGTGTTAGTTACTTCCAACAACAAAAGAAATCCACTTCACCATTTTTTGTATGTACATACGTACGCACTCGTGTACTTTCCTAACTATAAAAAAAAAAATTTTTTTTATTTTAATCACGTGTCCGCACTTAATCCGACAAGTTGCTTCACAATATTCTTTCCCAATTAATATTGTTAATTCATGTTCTTGGTCCGACACACAAGCATACACCAGGTTCACCAGCACGTATTGTACATACATATATATATATATATACACACATATATTCAATCCGAATATAATTGCCCACCTGCATTTTGAATAGACACTATATTTAACCTTATTATTTAATAAACATAAACACAAACTCCAATTCAGTTTCTTCACTTATAATTGTGCATAGTGAAAACGAATATATTTGTGCAACCACATACCAACATACATCCGATAAATAAATCCACAAATCATATGTACTATGTGTGTCCACATATAATATTTTTTAGTGCACAATCCACAGCAATATTATAGTAATAAATTGCAATTTCAACCACACACATATGTAAAAACCACACCTGCAGATCCGTACTCCAATTACACGTTTTATGCAATTGCACACATTCCCATACAATTACTCTTGTTTCGAGACTAACCAAATAAAAACACAACAATCATAATTAATAGATTAATAATACTACTAATTTATTGTAAATAATCAAAAACACTACACATTAACTTCGAAGTTCTACATTGTGTGGTGTGTGTACTCAGCCACAATAGTGGGTATATTATGAGTACCACAAAAAAGTAAAAATAAACCAACCGTTATCGTATTCAAAGACTAATATAATAATAAAATTATCGAAAACGAGCATCGAATTCTTTATTATTATTTCCCGTGTTTAATAAATAATCGTATTTTTTAAATTACCAAGTCAAATAAATTTAATTAAATTAATTAAATCAAATAAATTTTAATTTAAGCAAAATTATTTACATCTTCCACAATCTCAATCGAATTATAAACTCGATTATTTGCCTGTACCGCCATTGCAGTGTTTCTTTGTTTTAAGCATCGCAACCTCTACTACTAGAAACGAGCACCTTTGTTTTCCTACCCAAGCGCTTCCGCCTAGTATGCCAACTGGCAAAGGGGAAGAAACAAAGCATCAATTAGCAGTTCCGTCCGCAAGCACCACCAGAACTTCTCCGTCTCCAACAGCAGCCCTTAGAGTCGAAAGGGAAACATCGTCCCGGACTAAAAGCGAATCATCCGCGTCCACGCCAAGGGGAACTGTTAAGGCACCTCTTAGTTCGAGGCCAAGTCCACTGATAAAAATCAGTCGCCCGCCGTCCAAGGCTAAAAGCGAAGCATCCCTGACCACTGCAGTCGGACGCATTAAGGCAACCATTAGCACTAGATCTAGTCCGATTTTCACCCGAGCTAATACCAAAACGGCCCAAAATATGACAGACGCGGCCTTAATCAAGTTTATTGCTGTCACTGATCGGCTTAGTCAGTTTGAGGCATAAATAAACACTCCTGGAGGCTCTGACCCGTCTCTCTATACGTGGACCAAGTACGAGCCTTGTGGGACAAGGTTGAAAAAGAGTACGAGGTCGTCTCAACAATAATCTCGGAAGCCGGTTCACTGGAAACCATTTCAGTTACGCAGTCCAAGTACGACTATTGGTTCATGGAGAGATGAGAGATGCGCCGCTAAACTTAGCGAGAAAATCGATACCTCTAACGCCCAAAATAGACCATAAGCTCAGTCCACCATTCCGATATATGTTCCCACCACGTGTCGCTTACCTCCTTGCGACACAGAAATCTTCAGCGGAGATTACATACGTTGGCCAACATTTCTAGAACTTTACCGCAATTTACATAAATAATCCTAGGTTATCAGAGGTCGTGAAATTATTCCATCTCAATGCGAAAACCAGCGGTGAGGCTCAGGCGATTGTATCGAAGTCACCTTTGACTAACGATGGCTTCCGATCAGCCTGGGCCGAAAATTGTTAGTCAACAGCCAGCTCAAGATTCTTTTCAACCTGCAGACAATCTCCCAAGAGTCTGGAACGGCATTTAAGGAACTTCAGAGCACCATTCAAGGTTGCTTAACATCTCTGGAGTTATCCGAAATCAACATAGAAAACTGGGACTGTATCCTCGTGTTCCTATGTTCCTCCAAATTACCCAAATTAACACTCTCCTTATGGGAACAGTCAATCTCCAGAAAAAACGTCATCTCATCTTGGCTTGAGACGAACGCCTTTCTCTTAGAACGCTATCGCACTCTAGAAGCGATAGAAGAGCTTAAGCCAAGCGCAAATACTCCAGCGCACTCCTACCACTAGAAGGCTTAACTCATTTGAGAATAAGGTCGCTAACAAGCCGCAAGCCTGCAATTTGTGCTCCAGGGAGAATCACCCTATCCGTCTGTGCCCACGATTTCTCCAAATGCCCGTCAGCGAACGGGCAACTTACATCAAACAGCGAAAACTATGTTTGAACTGTTCGCTAGGGGTCATCAGTTAAGGGATTGTAAAAGTGCTCACAACTGTTTTACGTGCAAGGGTCGTCACAATACGCTCTTGCATCGTAGTGACACTCCACAATTGAGCCCTACAGTAGTCTCCATGCTACAAGCAACAGCTCCCTCCAATCAATCCATACAGTCCACTCCATCCCAACAAACGAAAGTTCACAATTATGTTGCAATTAACACCCACGGTGTTCTCCTAAGTACGGCTGTTATATATGTTCGCCATTTGGGTGTAAATTATACAGCTCGTGCACTGATCGACTCGGGATCAGAGGCAACATTTATTTCCGAGCGACTCTTCCACCTGATAAAGCTGGCGTACAAATCCGTACAGGCACAAGTATCGGGATTAAATCAAGCTGTTGTAGCCCAGCCTCGCAAGCTCTGCCATTTTAATATTGGCTGTCCTTCCAAGCCTCGTATCCAAATCGAGGCATCAGCCTACGTCCTACCATATTTGGCAGGGAATCTACATCATGTTCGATCCCCCAAAGTTTATTGACAACCCTGCCAAAACTCCAGTTAGCGGACACTAATTTCCACAAGAGTTCGCAGATAGATGTGCTGATTGGCGCTGATATCCTACCGTCCATACTAACGGGCGGCACGCTGCTGGGCCAGGAAACTATTTTCGGGTGGATTTTAACAGGCGCAGTTTCAAAGACCGCATCCACCGCAATCTCGTCATTCTCGACTCAATATCTGTCTCTCAAGAAGAGCAATTAGACGTCATTCTCACAACATTTTGGGAGGTGGAGGACATTCCAGTCAAACTGGTAAAGAGCTCCGACTCCTTTTGTGACAGTAATTTCATCCGAACAACAACAAGGAACGAGAATGGCAGATATGTAGTCACTCTACCTTTCCAAGAACCTAATCACATAGACTTAGGACATTCAAGATCTATCGCACTAGCTCAGTTTCTAAAGAACGAGAATCGTTTAAAAAGAAACCATCCTTTGAAAGAGCAGTACGACTCCGTGATTCGGGAGTACTTCGACTTAGGTCATATGACACAAGTCTCTCCAAACAGCAACCCCAATAATTTTTACCTGCCGCATCATGCTGTTTTTAAACCCGACAACACCACAACAAAGGTTCGCGTTGTGTTTAAAGCCTCCAGCCCGTCTTCCAATGGCAAAACTCTAAATGATATCCTTCACACGGGACCAGTACTCCAATCCGATCTGACGATTCAGATACTAAATTGGCGATTCTACCTTTACGTTTTCAATGCCGATATAACCAAGATGTATCGGCAAATCCAGGTCGATCCAAGACATACGCCCTACCGACGAATACTATTTCGCAATGAGAACGAAGAACTTTGCGACTTCGAACTCAATACAGTTACCTTTGGGGTAAACTGTGCCCCATACCTCGCAATCTGGGTCCTCCGTCAACTTGCTCGTGATTACGAGAACATTGTCCCATCACATCCGATATAATTGAAAATTATATGTATGTCGATGATGTTCTAGCAGGGGCACACACGAAGCCACAAGCAATTTCAGCCATTGCAGAACTCCGCTTGGAACTCGACAGAGCTGGGTTCCCTCTGAGAAAGTGGACATCCAACACAAAGGAAGTGTTAAAAGGAATACCAAGGGACCACTTACTGTGTGCAGATTTCTTAGAAATCGACGAGGCCAGCGTCGCTAAAACGCTACGCATTCGATGGCGAGCCACAACAGACCAGTTTTTCTTTGCTCCGTCCAAAATGGTATCTCAACCTTCGCTCACTAAACGTGAAGTACTATCACAGATTGCGAAATTGTTCGATCCTGCTGGATGGCTAGCACCTGTGATAGTTCGAGCAAAGATCTTCATGCAAGAGATCTGGCTCCAAGAGCTGGGGTGGGATTATTCACTGCCGGAAGATCTCGCTCAACGTTGGCATGACTTCCTAACCGACTATCCCTCTCTCGAAGAGATCCGTATTCCAAGATGTGTCGATTTTCAGCAAAAGGCAAAGGTGCAGTTTCACGGCTTCTGCGACTCGTCCCAGCGCGCATATGGTGCTGCACTTTTTTGCGCGTCGAGATCAACCACTCACCTTCTCGCAACAAAAACGAGAGTCGCGCCAGTTAAGACGGTATCACTACCACGCTTAGCGCTGTGTGGCGCCGTCCTTTCCGAGCTCACCACGGCTCTTATTCCTCAGCTCCCCATCCAGAGTAAAGAACATTTTAATTGGACAGACTCCACTATTGTTCTTGCCTGGTTGGATAAACCTTCATGCAAATGGTCTACCTTTGTAGCTAACCGGGTAGCCGAGATATCATCAATCAATTGCAAATGGTCCCATGTTCGATCCGAACATAACCCAGCTGACCTAGCTAGTCGGGGGGTTTCTCCTCGGGACCTATTGGGCAGCACTTTGTGGTGGCATGGACCGGAATGGTTACAACTACCACAAAACCAATGGCCAGTTCCTGTTACGCTACTTGAGACAGAGATTGAACAACGCGCAGTGAAGTGCAATGTCTCACAGCTACCCTCCTATAACCTTCTGGAACGATTCTCCAGATTCGACTGTCTGTCGCTTTATCCAGCGCTGTAGAAATCCAGCGATCCACTTTCCCGCCGAGCTCCGTAATGAAGAACTTACGAGAGTTCAGTTTCGACTTATCGAGTATACTCAACGCTAAGGAGTATAGCTGTTTGCTCGATAAGAAGCCAATTCAAGGATCAAGCAGCATTCGCAATTTAACCCCTTTCATCGATCAAAGGGGTATTCTGCGATCCTGTGGACGGGTGAGAGCGTCAACCTCTTTAGGCTATGATGAGCGACACCCCATAATCATTCCGGCCAATTGTGATTTTTCACGCCTCCTGGTCCGATTTACCCACCTCATTTGTTTTCACGGAGGCAATCAGTTGGTAATGCGCCTCATAAGAGCCAAATACTGGATCCCAAAGCTCAAGGTTCTGGTAAAATCTACCATAAGCTCCTGCAAGGTCTGTGTAATACACCGTAGACGACTCCAGACCCAACGTATGGGCGAACTCCCAAGGGCGAGATCAACCTTTTCCCGACCCTTCACACATACGGGTGTAGACTTTGCCGGACCTTTCGATATTAAAAGCTACATTGGTCAAGCATGCAAAATTATCAAGGGTTATGTCTGCGTCTTCGTGTGTTTCAGCACGAAAGCAATCCATATAGAAGCAACCACAGATCTAACCACGGAGAGATTCCTGGCCGCATTTTCGCGATTTATCGCAAGACGTGGCGTTCCACAACAGATGTACTCCGATAATGGGAAAACATTTGTGGGAGCGTCATCCGTTCTTTCGAGAGATTTCTTGCAAGCGACCAAAGAGCTCATCTTATCCAAGCATAGCCATCAAAACTTGTGTTGGCATTTCAATCCTCCTGGCGCTCCTCACATGGGCGGATTGTGGGAAGCAAGTGGCACTTGAGGAGTTCGCGACTCTCCTCTCCAAGATTGAAGCCTGCCTTAACTCCAAGCCAATCTCTCCAATGTCGGAAGATCCGACTGATTTATTGGCTCCAAGTCCAGGCCACTTCCTAGTTGGTGGCCCTCTTCTGTCAACTAACGAGCCAGTAATCAAAGAAGACGCTATTTCTATAATTAACCGCTGGCAGCGACTCATTGCGCTCCACCAGCAATTTTGCTTACGGTGAAAGAATGAGTATTTGAAAGAGCTCCATAAGCGAAACAAATGGCAGTCCCCTACAAGGGACCTCCAAGTCGGTAATATGGTGATTATCAAGGAAGATAACACACCAATAAATGAATGGCGCCTTGGCCGAGTCCAGCTGGCTTGCCAAGCCACAGATGACAAGGTCCGCGTAGTGGACGTGCTTACCGCTCGTGGTGTCATACGAAGGCCAATAGCCTAATTGGTCATTCTTCCTACTGAGGCAAATAGCACCACCGACTAATCCTTAAAAGCAACTAGTCCCGCTTTCAAAACAAAATCATCACATAATAACACCTGTCCTACATCTTATTCTCCAGTTCACTCCTCTGTAGAGAACCAGCATGGCACCGTCAACGAAGGCATCCAATCAACGTCAAGGAACGGACTCTTTTAGATGCCGGGTGTGTAGAGGCATCCATGCGCTACGGAAGTGTCAGCGCTTCTTGAAGCTCATGCCCGAGAAGCGTCTCCGAGTCGTGTTAATTAACAAATATTGCTCCAACTGCCTGGCTTATCAGCATTCAGGGGAATCATGCAGCAGTGGAGCCAAGTGCATAATTTGCAAAAAGGACCACCAGACCTTACTCCACATGCGTGATCCCCGTAGCGCTCGACCCTCTCTGTCAGACAACAGGCCCACAAGAAGAGCTTCTGGCTCCTCGCCCTCCAGCGGCACATCACCACCAAGCCCGAGACGTGCTACTATACGGACGTCGCTTACGTCCCTTCTCCAGCACAAGGGGGTCAGTATATTGCCCACCGCCATAGTGCTGCTCGACACCGGTTCACTGGTTCATGCCAGTTCAGTGCTAGTGTGAACACAGCATTGACTGAGCCTCACTCAGTGTGAGAGAGTCACTCAGTGAGTCAGACTCACTCACTGAGAGAGACTCACTCACTAAGTCGATCCCAGATGCGCTCAGCACTCTCCTTGTGATCTCCTTTCCACCTCCATCACTGCAACCAAAAATATGTAAAATCACTTAACCAGCAGAGTTTGTTACATGCAGCAGAAAATTCTAATAAAGTGCTTTTTCACCAATAACAATCAAGGATTATTTATCTGACGCCACCCTTACAAACAGTTGTATAAACAAAAATTTTGTTTTTCAAGAAAAGTAGATTCTTGTATGAAAAACATTTTGTTTTTCAAGAAATCTTGACCAAACTCGGCATTTATTAGTTTCACTATATCATATAACTGCCATCGGAACGATCGGTCGAAAATTAAGTTGTATGTAAAAACATTTTGTTTTTCAAAGCCATCTTGACCAAACTCGGCATTTATAAGTTTTACTATACTCCACATATATATGCAAAATCCTTTGAAGATCGGGCCACTATATCATATAGCTGCCATAAGAACGATCGGCCGAAAATTAAATATTATGAAAAAACATTTTGTTTTTCAAGAAACCTTGACCAACTCGGTATTTATTAGTTTAACTATACTCCCCATATATACAAAATCCTTTTAAGATCGTTCCACTATATCATATAGCTGCCATAGGAACGATCGTTCGAAACTCCACATATATATGCAAAATCCTTTGAAGATCGGGCCACTATATCATATAGCTGCCATAGGAACGATCGGTCGAAAATTAAATTGTTGTATGAAAAAACATTTTGTTATCCAAGAAATCTTGACCAACTCGGCATTTATTAGTTTTACTCTACTCCCCATAAATATACAAAATCCTTTAAAGATCGTTCCACTATATCATATAGAGGCCATAGGAACGATCGTTCGAAAATTAAGTTGTATAAAAATACATTTTGTTTTTCAAGAAATCTTGACAAGACTCGGCATTAATTAGTTTTACTAAACTCCTCATGTATCTGCAAAATTCTTTTAAGATAGGACCACTGTTTCATATAGCTGCCATAGGAACGATCGGTCGAAAATTAAGTTGTATGAAGAACATTTTGTTTTTTAAGATTTCTTGACCAAACTCTGCATTTATTAGTTTTACTATGCCTCTCATATATATCCAAAATTCTATTAAGATAGGACCACTGTATCATGTAGCTGCCACAGCAACGATCGGTCGAAAATTAAGTTGTATGAAAAAACATTATGTTTTTTAAGATATCTTGGCGAAACTCTGCATTGATTAGTTTTACTACACTCTTGACCAAACGCGGCATTTATTAATTTTACTATAATCCCCATATTTAGGCAAAATCCTATTAGGATCGGACCACTAAATCATATAGCTACCATAGGAACGATCGGTCGAATATTAAGTTGTTGTTTGAAAAAACATTTTGTTTTTCAAGATATCTTTACCGAACTCGGCATTTATAAGTTTTACTAATCTCCTCATATATATGCAAAATCCTTTGAAGATCGGGCCACTATATCATATAGCTGTCATAGGAACGATCGGTCGAATATTAAGTTGTTGTATGAAAAAACATTTTGTTTTTCAAGAAATCTTGACCAACTCGGTATTTATTAGTTTTCCTATACTCCTCACATATATGCAAAATTCTATTAAGATTGGACCACTATATCATATAGCTACTATAGGAACGATCGGTCGAAAATTAATATGTATGAAAAAACATTTTGTTTATAAATATATCTTGACCACCCTCGGCATTTATTAATTTTACTATGCTCCTCAATATATGCAAAATCCTATAAGGATCGGACCACTATATTATATAGCTTCCATAGATCGGTCGAAAGGTAAGTTGTTGTAAGAAAAAACATGTTGTTTTTCAAGATATCTTGGCAAAACTCGGCATTAATAAGTTTTTCTATATTTCTCATATATAGGCGAAATCCTATTAAGATCAGACCGCTATATCATATAGCTGTCATAGGAACGATCGCTCGAAAACCAGGTTTTTGATTAAAAGCCTTTTTTATACCCTAGCAGAGGGTATTATAATTTTGTCGTGTTATGTGTAACGCATAGAAGGAGACATATCCGACCCCATTAAGTATATATATTCTTGATCAACATCACCAGCCGAGTCGATATAGCCATGTCCGTCTGTCCGTCTGACCGTCTGTCCGTCTGTCTGTTTCTATGCGAACTAGTCTCTCAGTTTTAAAGCTATCTTAATGAAACTTTGCAGAAGTCCCTTTATCCGTTGCACGCAGCACATATGTCAAAACCAGCTGGATCGGATCACTATATCATATAGCTGCCATAGGAACGATCGGTCGAAAATTAAGTTGTATGATAAAAAATTTAATTTTCCAAGACATCTTGACCAAACTCGTCATTTATAAGTTTAGCTATGCTCCTCATATATGTATAAAATCCTATTAAAATCGGACCCCTATATCATTAAATTAAGTTGTTGTATTAACAAAAATTTTGTTTTTCAAGATATGTTGACCAAACTCGGCATTTATTAGTTTTACTATACTCCTCATATATAGGCAAAATCCTATTAAGATCGGACCACTATATTATAAACCTGCTATAGGAACGATCGGTCGAAAATTAAGTTGTTGTTTGAAAAACAAAATGTTTTTTCATACAATAACTTAATTTTCGACCGATTGTTCCTATGGCAGCTATATGATTCAGTGGTCCGATCTTAAAAGGATTTTGCATATATATTAGGAGCTTACGAAAACTTTTAGTTGCCGAGTTTGGTCAATATATCTTGAAAAACAAAATGTTTTTTCATACAAAAACGTAATTTTCGACCGATCGTTCTTATGGCAGCTATATAATATAGTGGACTCATCTTAATAGGATTTTGCATATATATGAGAAGAATAATTAAACTAATAAATGCCAAGTTTGGTCAAGATATTATTATAAAGGAAATGTTTTTTCATACAACTTAATTTTCGACCGATCTTTGCTATGGCAGCTATATGATTTAGTAGTCCGATCTTATAAGAAATTTTCCTATATATGGGAGTATAGTAAAGCTAATTAATGCCGAGTTTCGTCAAGATATCTTGAAAAACAAAATTTTTTTATACAACTTAATTTTCGATCGATCGTTCCTATGGCAGCTATATGATATAGTGGTCCCATCTTTATAGGATTTTGCATATATATGAGGAGCATAATTAATCTAATAAATGCCGAGTGTAGTCAAGATATCTTGAAAAAAAAATTTTTTGTTCATACATCCTAATTTTTGACCAATCGTTTAATGGCAGCTATATGATATAGTGGTCCGATCCTTATAGAATTTTGCCTATATATGAGTAGTATAGTAAAACTAATTAATGCTAAGTTTGGTCAAGATATTTGTATAAAAAAAATGTTTTTGCATACAACTTAATTTTCCACCGATCGTTCCTATGGCAGCTATATGATTTAGTGGTCCGATCTTAATAGAATTTTGCATATATATGAGGAACATAGTAAGACTTATTAATACCTAGTTTACTCAAGATATCTTGAAAACAAAATTTTTTTCATACAACTTAATTTTTGACCGATCGTTTCTATGGCAGCTATATGATATAGTGGTCCGATCCAGCTGGTTTTGACATATATGCTGCGTGCAACAGATAAAGGGACTTAAGCAAAGTTTCATTAAGATAGCTTTAAAGCTGAGAGACTAGTTCGCACAGAAACAGACAGACGGACGGACGGACAGACGGACATGGCTTTATCGACTCGGCTGTTGATGCTGATCAAGAATATACATACTTTATGGGGTCGGAGATGTCTCCTTCTATGCGTTACACACAACACGACAAAATTATAATACCCTCTGCAAAAACCTGCTTTTCGACCGATCGTTCCTATGACAGGTATATGATATAGCGGACCCATCTTAATAGGATTTTGCCTATATATGGGAGTATAGTAAAACTAATAAAAGCCGAGTTTTGTCAAGATATCTTGAAAAACAAAATGTTTTTTCATACAACTTAATTTTCGACCGATCGTTCATATGGCAGCTTGTGATATAGTGGTCCGATCCAGCTGGTTTTGACATATGTGCTGCGTGCAACAGATAAAGGCACTTCTGCAAAGTTTCATTAAGATAGCTTTAAAGCTGAGAGACTAGTTCGCACAGAATCAGACAGACGGACGGACGGACATGGCTACATCGACTCGGCTGTTGATGCTGATCAAGAATATACATACTTTATGGGGTCGGAGATGTCTCCTTCTATGCGTTACACACAACACGACAAAATTATAATACCCTCTGCAAAAACCTGCTTTTCGACCGATCGTTCCTATGACAGGTATATGATATAGCGGACCCATCTTAATAGGATTTTGCCTATATATGGGAGTATAGTAAAACTAATTAATGCCGATTTTGGTCCATGTATCTTGAAAAACAAAATGTTTATTCATACAACTTAATTTTCGATCGATCGTTCCTATGGCAGCTATATGATACAGTGGTCCGATCTTAAAAGGATTTTGCATATATATGAGGAGCTTACGAAAACTTTTAATTGCCGAGTTTGGTCAAGATATCTTGATAAACAAAATGTTTTTTCAAACAAAAACAATTTTCGACTGATCGTTTTTATGGCAGCTATTTGATATAGTGGTCCGATCTTAATATTACTTTGCATATATAAGAGCACCTTAGTAAAACTAATAATTGCCGAGTTTGGTCAAGATATCTTGAAAAAAAAATTTTTTGTTCATACTACCTAATTTTTGACCAATCGTTTAATGGCAGCTATATGATATAATGGTCCGATCCTTATAGAATTTTGCCTATATATGAGTGGTATAGTAAAACTAATTAATGCTAAGTTTGGTCAAGATATTTGTATAAACAAAATGTTTTTGCATACAACTTAATTTTCGACCGAACGTTCCTATGGCAGCTATATGATTTAGTGGTCCGATCTTAATAGAATTTTGCATATATATGAGGAACATAGTAAGACTTATAAATACCTAGTTTGCTCAAGATATCTTGAAAACAAAATTTTTTTCATACAACTTACTTTTTGACCGATCGTTCCTATGGCAGCTATATGATATAGTGGTCCGATCCAGCTGGTTTTGACATATATGCTGCGTGCAACAGAAAGAGGGACTTCTGCAAAGTTTTGTTAAAATAGCTTTAAAGCTGAGAGACTAGTTCGCACAGAAACAGACAGACGGACGGACGGACATGGCTATATCGACTCGGCTGTTGATGCTGATCAAGAATATACATACTTTATGGGGTCGGAGATGTCTCCTTCTATGCGTTACACATAACACGACAAAATTATAATACCCTCTGCAAAAACCTGCTTTTCGACCGATCGTTCCTATGACAGGTATATGATATAGCGGTCCCATCTTAATAGGATTTTGCCTCTATATGGGAGTATAGTAAAACTAATTAATGCCGATTTTGGTCCAGGTATCTTGAAAAACAAAATTTTTTTTATTCATCTTAATTTTCGACCGATCGTTCCTATGGCAGCTATATGATATAGTGGTCCGATCCTAATAGGATTTTGCCTATATATAAGGAGTATAGTTAAACTAATTAATGCCGAGTTTTGTCAACATATTCTGCAAAACAAAATGTTTCTTCATACAACTTAATTTTCGACTGATCGTTCCTATGGCAGCTATATGATATAGCGGTCCTATATTAATACGATTTTGCCTAAATATGGGAGTATAGTAAAACTAATAAATGCCGAGTTTGGTCAAGATATCTTGAAAAACAAAATTTTTTTTATACAACTTAATTTTCGACCGATCGTTCCTATGGCAGCTATATGATATAGTGGTCCAATCTTAATAGGATTTTGCCTATATATAAGGAGTATAGTTAAACTAATTAATGCCGAGTTTTGTAAACATATTCTGCAAAACAATATATTTTTTCATAAAACTTAATTTTCGACCGATCGTTCCTATGGCAGCTATATGATATAGCGGTCCCATATTAATACGATTTTGCCTATATATGGGAGTATAGTAAAACTAATTAATGCCGAGTTTGGTCAAGATATCTTGAAAACCAAAATTTTTTTATACAACTTAATTTTCGACCGATCGTTCCTATGGCAGCTATATGATATAGTGGTCCGATCCTAATAGGATTTTGCCTATATATAAGGAGTATAGTTAAACTAATTAATGCCGAGTTTTGTAAACATATTCTGCAAAACAATATATTTTTTCATAAAACTTAATTTTCGACCGATCGTTCCTATGGCAGCTATATGATATAGCGGTCCCATATTAATACGATTTTGCCTATATATGGGAGTATAGTAAAACTAATTAATTCCCTAGTTTGGTCAAGAAATCTTGAAAAACAAAATTTTTTTATACAACTTAATTTTCGACCAATCGTTCCTATGGCAGCTATATGATATAGTGGTCCCATCTTAATAGGATTTTGCATATATATGAGGAGCATAGTAAAACTAATAAATGCCGAGTGTAATCAAGATATCTTGAAAAAAAAAATTTTTGTTCATACATACTAATTTTTGACCAATCGTTTAATGGCAGCTATATGATATACTGGTCCGATCCTTATAGAATTTTGCCTATATATGAGTAGTATAGTAAAACTAATTTATCCTAAGTTTGGTCAAGATATTTGTATAAACAAAATGTTTCTGAATACAACTTAATTTTCGACCGATCGTTCCTATGGCAGCTATATGATTTAGTGGTCCGATCTTAATAGAATTTTGCATATATATGAGGAACATAGTAAGACTTATTAATACCTAGTTTGCTCAAGATATCTTGAAAACAACATTTTTTTCATACAACTTAATTTTTGACAGATCGTTTCTATGGCAGCTATATGATAGAGTGGTCCGATCCAGCTGGTTTTGATATATGTGCTGCGTGCAACAGATAAAGGGACTTCTGCAAAGTTTCATTAAGATAGCTTTAAAACAGAAAGACTAGTTCGCACAGAAACAGACAGACGGTCAGACGGACTGACGGACATGGCTTTATCGACTCGGCTGTTGATGCTGATCAAGAATATACATACTTTATGGGGTTGGAGATGTCTCCTTCTATGCGTTACACGTAACACGACAATATTATAATACCCTCTGCAAAAACCTGCTTTTCGACCGATCGTTCCTATGACAGGTATATGATATAGCGGACCCATCTTAATAGGATTTTGCCTATATATGGGAGTATAGTAAAACTAATTAATGCCGATTTTGGTCCAGGTATCTTGAAAAACAAAATGATTATTCATACAACTTAATTTTCGACCGATCGTTCCTATGGCAGCTATATGATACAGTGGTCCGATCTTAAAAGGATTTTGCATATATATGAGGAGCTTACTAAAACTTTTAATTACCGAGTTTGGTCAAGATATCTTGATAAACAAAATGTTTTTTCATATAAAAACTTAATTTTCGACCGATCGTTCCTATGGCAGCTATATGATATGGTGGTCATAATTTAATAGGATTTTGCATATATAAGAGGACCTTAGTAAAACTAATAAATGCCGAGTTTGACAAAATATCTTGATAAACAAAATTTTTTTTCATACAATAACTTAATTTTCGACCGATTGTTCCTATGGCAGCTATATGATTCAGTGGTCCGATCTTAAAAGGATTTTGCATATATATTAGGAGCTTACGAAAACTTTTAGTTGCCGAGTTTGGTCAAGATATCTTGATAAACAAAATGTTTTTTCATACAAAAATATAATTTTAGACCGACCGTTTTTATGGCAGCTATATGATATAATGGTCCGATCTTAATAATACTTTGCATATATAAAAGGACCTTAGTAAAACTAATAATTGCCGAGTTTGGTCAAGATATCTTGAAAAACAAAATGTTTTTTCATACAAAAACGTAATTTTTGACCGATTGTTCCTATGGCAGCTATATAATATAGTGGACTCATCTTAATAGGATTTTGCATATATATGAGAAGCATAATTAAACTAATAAATGCCAAGTTTGGTCAAGATATTATTATAAAGAAAATGTTTTTTCATACAACTTAATTTTCGACCGATCTTTGCTATGGCAGCTATATGATTTAGTAGTCCGATCTTAATAGAAATTTGCCTATATATGGGAGTATAGTAAAGCTAATTAATGCCGAGTTTCGTCAAGATATCTTGAAAAACAAAATTTTTTTATACAACTTAATTTTCGATCGATCGTTCCATATAGTGGTCCCATCTTTATAGGATTTTGCATATATATGAGGAGCATAGTAAAACTAATAAATGCCGAGTGTGGTCAAGATATCTTGAAAAAAAAATTTTTTGTTCATACATCCTAATTTTTTACCAATCGTTCCAATGGCAGCTATATGATATAGTGGTCCGATCTTCATAGGATTTTGACAAACAAAATATTTTTTCATACAACTTAATTTTCGACCGATCGTTCCTATGGCAGCTACATGATACAGTGGTCCGATCCTTAGAGGACTTTGCCTATATATGAGGAGTATAAGAAAGCTAATAAATGCCGCGTTTGGTCAAAATATCTTGAAAAACTAAGTTTTTGTTCATCCAACAACTAAATTTTCGACCGATCGTTCCTATGGCAGCTATATTATATAGTGTCCGATCTTAATACGATTTTGCCTATATATGGGAGTATAGTAAAACTAATTAATGCCGAGTTTGGTCAAGATATAAAAAAAAATTTTTGTACATACAACTTAATTTTTGACCGATCGTTCCTATGGCAGCTATATGATATAGCGGTCTGATCTTAACAGGATTTCGCCTATATCTGAAGTGTATAGTAAAACTAATAAATGCCGAGTGTGGTCAATATATCTTGAAAGAAAAAATGTTTGTTCATACATCTTAATTTTTGACCAATCGTTCCTATGGCAGCTATATGATATAGTGATCTGATCTTAATAGGATTTCGCCTATATCTGAAGTGTATAGTGAAACTAATTAATGCCGAGTTTGGTGCAGATATCTTGAAAAACAAAATTTTTGTGTACAACTTAATTTTGACCGAGCGTTCCTATGGCAGCTATATGATTTAGTGTTCCGATCTTAATAGAATTTATCATATATATGAGGAACATAGTAAGACTTATTAATAACTAGTTTGCTCAAGATATCTTAAAAACAAAATTTTTTTCCTACAACTTAATTTTTGACCGATCGTTCGGAGCCTTATGATATAGTTTTCCGATTTTCGTAGGATTTAACCTATATATGAGTAATATAGTAAAACTAATAAATTCCGCGATTGGTCAAGATATCTTGCAAAACAAAATGTTTTTCGACCGATAGTTCCTATGGCAGCTATATTATATAGTGTCCGATCTTAATAGGATTTTGCATATATATGAGGAGAATAGTAAAACTAATAAATGCCGAGTGTGGTCAAGATATCTTGAAAAAAAATTTTTTTGTTCATACATCTTAATTTTTGACCAATCGTTCCTATGGCAGCTATATGATTTAGTGGTCCGATCTTAATAGCATTTATAATATATATGAGGAACATAGTAAGACTTATTAATACCTAGTTTGCTCAAGATATCTTGAAAACAAAATTTTTTTCATACAACTTAATTTTTGACCGATCGTTCCTATGGCAGCTATATGATATAATGGTCCGATCTTAATAGGGTTTTGCATATATATGACGAGCATAGTAAAACTACTAAATGCCGAGTTTGTTCAAGATATCTTGGTACACAAAATGTTATTTCATACAACAATTTAATTGTCGACCAATCGTTCCTATGGCAGCTATATTATAAAGTGGCCCGATCTTCATAGGATTTTGCATATAAACGAGGAGCATAGTAAAACTAATAAATGCCGAGTGTGGTCAAGATATCTTGAAAAAAAAATTTGTTGTTCATACATCTTAATTTTTGACCAATCGTTCCTATGCCAGCTATATGATTTAGTGGTCCGATCTTAATAGAATTTATCATATATATGAGGAACATAGTAAGACTTATTAATACCTAGATTGCTCAAGATATCTTAAAAACAAAATTTTTTTCCTACAACTTAATTTTTGACCGATCGTTCCTATGGCAGCTATATGATATAATGGTCCGATCTTAATAGGGTTTTGCATATATATGACGATCATAGTAAAACTAATAAATGCCTAGTTTGGTCAAGATATCTTGGTACACAAAATGTTATTTCATACAACAATTTAATTGTCGACCAATCGTTCCTATGGCAGCTATATTATAAAGTGGCCCGATCTTCATAGGATTTTGCATATAAACGAGGAGCATAGTAAAACTAATAAATGCCGAGTGTGGTCAAGATATCTTGAAAAAAAAATTTGTTGTTCATACATCTTAATTTTTGACGAATCGTTCCTATGCCAGCTATATGATTTAGTGGTCCGATCTTAATAGAATTTATCATATATATGAGGAACATAGTAAGACTTATTAATACCTAGATTGCTCAAGATATCTTAAAAACAAAATTTTTTTCCTACAACTTAATTTTTGACCGATCGTTCCTATGGCAGCTATATGATATAATGGTCCGATCTTAATAGGGTTTTGCATATATATGACGATCATAGTAAAACTAATAAATGCCTAGTTTGGTCAAGATATCTTGATAAACAAAATGTTTTTTCATACAAGTTAACTTTCGACCGATCGTTCGGCACCTATATGATATAGTTTTCCGATCTTCGTAGGATTTAACCTATATATGAGTAATATAGTAAAACTAATAAATTCCGCGATTGGTCAAGATATCTTGCAAAACAAAATGTTTTTCGACCGATCGTTCCTATGGCAGCTATGTTATATAGTGTCCGATCTTAATAGGATTTTGCATATATGTGAGGAGAATAGTAAAACTAATAAATGCCGAGTTTGGTCAAGATATCTTAAAAAACAAAATTTTTTTATACAACTTAATTTTCGACCGATCGTTCCTATGGCGGCTACATGATATAGTGGTCCCATCTTAATAGGATTTTATCTATATATGAGGAGTATGTAAAACTTATTAATTCCGAGTTTTGTCAAGATATCTTGAAAAACAAAATGTTTTTTCATACAACTTAATTTTCGACCGATCGTTTTTATGGCAGCTATATGATATAGTGGTCCCATCTTAAAAGAATTTTGCCTATATATGAGGAGTATAGTATAACTAATTAATGCCGAGTTTGGTCAAGATATCTTGAACAACTAAATTTTTGTTCATACAACAACTTAGGTTTCGACCAATCGTTCCTATGGCTAATATATGATATAGTGGTCCGATCCTTGTAGGATTTTGCATATATATGAGGAGCATAGTAAAATTAATAAATGCCGAGTTTGGTCAAGATATCTTTATAAACAAAATGTTTTTTCATACAACTTAATTTTCGACCAATCGTTCCTATGGCAGCTATATTATATAGTGGCCCGATCTTCATAGGATTTTGCATATAAACGAGGACCATAGTAAAACTAATAAATGCCGAGTTTGGTCAAGATATCTTGAAAACAAAATGTTTTTTCATACAAGAATCTACTATTTGACCGATCGTTCCTAAGGCTATATGATATAGTGGTCCCATCTTAACAGGATTTTGCCTATATATGAGGAGTATAGTATAACTAATTATTGCCGAGTTTTGCCAAGATATCTTGAAAAACAAAATGTTTTTTCATACAACTTAATTTTCGACCGATCGTTTCTATGTGAGCTATAGGATATAGTGGTCCGATCTTAATAGGATTTTGCACATATATGAGGAGTATAGTAAAACTAATAAATGCTGAGTTTGGTCAAGATATCTTGAAAAACAAACTGTTTTATCATACAACTTAACTTTCGACCGATCGTTCCTATGGCAGCTATATAACATAGTGGCCCGATATTCATAGGATTTTGCATATATACGAGGAGTATAGTAAAACTAATAAATGCCGAGTTTTTGTTCATACAACTAAATTTTTGACCGATCGTTCATATGGCAGCTATATGATATAGTGGTCCCATCTTAATAGGATTTTGCCTATATATGAGGCGAGAAGTAACACTAATTAACGCCGAGTTTTGTCAAGCTATCTTGAAAAAAAAAAATGTTTTTTCATAAAACTAATTTTCGACCGATCGTTTCTATGGCACCTATATATAGGACTTTTCCTATATATAAGGATAATAGTAAAACTAATAAATTCCGAGTTTGGTCAAGATATCTAGCAAAAGAAAATGTTTTTCATACAACTTAATTTTCGACCGATCTTTTCTATGGCAGCTTTATGATATAGTGGCCCGTTCCTTATAGGATTTTGCATATATATGAGGAGTATAGTAAAACTAATAAATGCTGAGCTTGGTCAAGATATCCTTATAAACAAAATGTTTTTTCATACAACAACGTAATTTTCGACCGCTCGTTCCTATGGCAGCTTTATGATATAGTGGTCCGTTCCTTATAGGATTTTGCCTATATAAGAGGAGTATAGTAAAACTAATTAATGCCGAGTTTGGTCAAGATATCTTGAAAAACAAAATGTTTTTTATACAACTTAATTTTCGACCGATCGTTCCTATGGCTAATATATGATATAGTGGTCCGATCCTTATAGGATTTTGCATATATATGAGGAGCATAGTAAAACTAATAAATGCCGAGTTTTGTTCATACAACTTAATTTTCGTTCCTATGGCAGCTATATGATATAGTGGTCCCATCTTAATAGGATTTTGCCTATATATGAGGCGTGATGTAACACTAATTAATGCCGAGTTTTGCCAAGCTATCTTGAAAAACAAAATGTTTTATCATACAACTTAATTTTCGACTGATCGTTCCTATGGCAGCTATATGATATAGTGGCCCGATCTTCATAGGATTTTGCATATTTACGAGGAGTATAGTAAAACTAATAAATGCCGAGTTTTGTTCATACAACTAAATTTTTGACAGATCGTTCCAATGGCAGCTACATGATATAGTGGTGCGATCTTGGTAGGATTTTATATATATATGAGGAACATAGCAAAACTAATAAATGCCGAGCTGGGTCAAGATATCTTAAAAAACAAAATGTTTTTTCATGCGGCAATTTAAGCTTCGACCGATCGATCCTATGGCAGCTTTATGATATAGTGTTCCGATCTTTATAGGAATAATCCTATATATGAGTAGAATAGTAAAACTGATAAATGCTGAGTTTGGTCAAGATATCTTTATAAACAAAATGTTTTATAGGACTTTGCCTATATATGAGAAGTATAATAAAACTAATAAATCCGAGTTTGGTCAAGATATCTTGAAAAACAATATGTTTTATCATACAACTTAATTTTCGACTGATCGTTCCTATGGCAGCTATATGATATAGTGGCCCGATCTTCATAGGATTTTGCATATTTACGAGGAGTATAGTAAAACTAATAAATGCCGAGTTTTGTTCATACAACTTAATTTTTGACCGATCGTTCCTATGGCAGCTATATGATATAGTGGTCCCATCTTAATAGGATTTTGCCTATATAGAAGGCGTGATGTAACACTAATTAATGCCGAGTTTTGCCAAGCTATCTTGATAAACAAAATGTTTTATCATACAACTTAATTTTCGACTGATCGTTCCTATGGCAGCTATATGATATAGTGGCCCCATCTTCATAGGATTTTGCATATTTACGAGGAGTATAGTAAAACTAATAAATGCCGAGTTTTGTTCATACAACTAAATTTTTGACCGATCGTTCCAATGGCAGCTACATGATATAGTGGTGCGATCTTGGTAGGATTTTATATATATATGAGGAACATAGCAAAACTAATAAATGCCGAGCTGGGTCAAGATATCTTAAAAAACAAAATGTTTTTTCATGCGGCAATTTAAGCTTCGACCGATCGATCCTATGGCAGCTTTATGATATAGTGTTCCGATCTTTATAGGAATAATCCTATATATGAGTAGAATAGTAAAACTGATAAATGCTGAGTTTGGTCAAGATATCTTTATAAACAAAATGTTTTATAGGACTATGCCTATATATGAGAAGTATAATAAAACTAATAAATCCGAGTTTGGTCAAGATATCTTGAAAAACAAAATGTTTTCATACAACTTAATTTTCGACCGATCGCTCCTATGGCAGCTATATGATATAGTGGTCCGATCTTAATAGAATTTTGCACATATATGAGGAGTATAGTAAAACTACTAATGCCGAGTTTGTTCAAGATATCTTGATAAACAAAATGTTTTTTCATACAACAACTTAATTTTCGACCAATCGTTCCTAAGGCAGCTATATGATATAGTGGCCCGATCTTCATAGGATTTTGCATATAAACGAGGAGCATAGTAAAACTAATAAATGCCGAGTTTGGTTAAGATATCTTGAAAACAAAATGTTTTCATACAAGAATCTACTATTTGACCGATCGTTCCTAAGGCTATATGATATAGTGGTCCCATCTTAACAGGATTTTGCCTATATATGAGGAGAATAGTATAACTAATTATTGCCGAGTTTTGTCAAGATATCTTGAAAAACAAAATGTTTTTTCATACAACTTAATTTTCGACCGATCGTTCCTATGTCAGCTATATGATATTGTGGTCTGATCCTTATAGCATTATGCATATATACGAGGAGTATAGTAAATCAAATAAATGCTGAGTTTGGTCAAGATATATTGAAAAATAAAATGTTTTTTTCATACAAAAAATTAATTTTCGACCGATCGTTCCTATGGCTATATGATATAGTGGTCCCATCTTAACAGGATTTCGCCTATATATGAGGAGTATAGAGTAAGTAATTATTGCCGAGTTTTGTCAAGATATCTTGACAAACAACATGCTTTTTCATACAACAACTTAGTTTTCGTCCGATCGTTCCCTTAATTGCTATATGATATAGTGGTCCGATCATTATAGGACTTTGCCTATGTATGAGGAGTATAATAAAACCAATAAATGCCGAGTTTTGTTTATACAACTTGACCGATCGTTCCTATGGCAGCTATATGATATAGTGGTCCCATCTTAATAGGATTTTGCCTATATATGATGCGTGAAGTAAAACTAATTAATGCCGAGTTTTGTCAAGCTATCTTGAAAAAAAAAAATGTTTTTTTCATACAACTAACTTTCGACCGATCGTTTCTATGGCACCTATACATAGGACTTTTCCTATATATAAGGATTATAGTAAAACTAATAAATGCTGAGTTTGGTCAAGATATATTTATAAACAAAATGTTTTTTCATACAACTTAGTTTTCGTCCGATCGTTCCCTTAATTGCTATATGATATAGTGGTCCGATCATTATAGGACTTTGCCTATGTATGAGGAGTATAATAAAACTAATAAATGCCGAGTTTTGTTTATACAACTTGACCGATCGTTCCTATGGCAGCTATATGATATAGTGGTCCCATCTTAATAGGATTTTGCCTATATATGAGGCGTGAAGTAAAACTAATTAATGCCGAGTTTTGTCAAGCTATCTTGAAAAAAAAAATGTTTTTTTCATACAACTAATTTTCGACCGATCGTTTCTATGGCACCTATATATAGGACTTTTCCTATATATAAGGATTATACTAAAACTAATAAATGCCGAGTTTGGTCAAGATATCTTGCAAAACAAAATGTTTTTCATACAACAACTTAGTTTTCGACCGATCATTCCTATGGCAGCTATATGATATAGTGGTCCCATCTTAACAGGATTTTGCTTATATACAAGAAGTATATTAAATCTAATTATTGCCGAGTTTTGTCAAGATATCTTGAACGACCGATCGTTCCTATGGCATCTATATGATATAGTTGTCCGATCCTTATAGGATTTTGCTTATATATAAGAAGTATATTAAATCTAATTAATGCAGAGTTTGGTCAAGATATCTTGAAAAACAAAATATTTTTTCAAACAAAAACTTAATTTTCGACCCATCGTTCCTATGGCTAATATATGATATAAGAAGTATATTAAATCTAAATAATGCCGAGTTTTGTCAAGATATCTTGAACGACCGATCGTTCCTATGGCATCTATATGATATAGTTGTCCGTTCCTTATAGGATTTTGCATATAAATGAGGAGCATAGTAAAACTAATAAATGCTGAGTTTGGTCAAGATATATTTATAAACAAAATGTTTTTTCATACAACTTAATTTTCGACCGATCGTTCCTATGGCAGCTATATGATATAGTGGTCCGTTCATTATAGGATATTGCCTATATATGAGGAGTATAGTAAAACTAATAGATGCCGAGTTTGGTCAAGATATCTTTATAAACACTTAATTTTCGACCGATCGCTCCTATGGCAGCTATATGATATAGTGGTCCGATCTTAATAGGATTTTGAACATATATGAGTAGTATAGTAAACCCTATAAATAAATGACGAGATCGATCGATCGTTCTTACAACAACTTAATGTTCGACCGATCCTTCCTTTGGCAGCTATATAATATAGTTATCCGATCTTAATAGGATTTTGCATATATATGAGGAGCATAATAAAACTAATAAATGTCGAGTTAGTCAAGATTCCTTGAAAAACAAAATGTGTTTTATACAAGAATCTACTTTTCGACCGATCTTTTCTATGGCAGCTATATAATATACTGGTCCGATCTTAATAGGATTTTCCAAATATATGAGAAGTATAGTAAAACTAATAAGTGTCGTGTTTGGTAAAGATTTCTTGAAAAACAAAATGTGTTTTATACAAGAATCTACTTCTCGACCGATCGTTCCTATGGCAGCTATATGATATAGTGGTCCGCTCTTAATAGGAGTTTGCACATTTATGAGCAGTATAGTAAAACTTATTAATGCCGAGCTTGGTGACGATATCTTGAAAAACAAAATGATTTTTCATACAATTTAATTTTCGATCGATCGTTCATACAACAACTTAGTGTTCGACCGATCCTTCCTATGGCATCTATATGATATAGTTGTCCGATCTTAATAGGATTTTGCATATATATGAGGAGCATAATAAAACTAATAAATGTCGAGTTAGTCAAGATTCCTTGAAAAACAAAATGTGTTTTATACAAGAATCTACTTCTCGACCGATCGTTCCTATGGTAGCTATATGATATAGTGGTCCGATCTTAATAGGAGTTTGCATATATATGAGGAGTATAGTAAAACAAATAAATGCCGAGTTTGGTCAAGAAATCTTGATAAACAAAATGTTTTTTTATACGGCAACATAATTTTCGACCGATCGTTCCTATGGCAGCTATATGATATAGTGGTCCGATCCAGCTGGTTTTGACATGTGCTGGGACTTTTGCAAAGTTTCATTAAGCTTTAAGACTGAGAGAATAGTTCGCATAGAAATAGACAGACGGACACATGCTGATCAAGAATATATATACTTTATGGGGTCGGAGATGTCTCCTATGCGTTACACATAACACGACAAAATTATAATACCGTCTTCAAGGGTATAATAAACACAAACTCGAATTGTGAACTCATTATTTATTACATAGTGCAAACGAATATATTTGTGCAACCACATAGTTCATACGTCCGATAAGCAATTCCACAAACCATATGTACACACACACATTCGTGCAGCTTTTTAACATGTGCCTAATGGAGAGAACTTTCCCCACAATATGGAAACTCCAAACGCTAGTTTTATTACCGAAGCCTGGTAAGCCGCCCGACGACCCATCGTCATACAGGCCGATTTGCCTCCTGGACACCTTGGGGAAAGTGCTGGAGAAGCTAATCTGCAACAGGCTTCAGGTAGCTGTCGACAACAATGGTGGCCTGTCCCAAAGCCAATTTGGTTTCACCAAGGCAAAGTCTCTTGAGAAAGTGGTCGGCATAGCAACAAACGCCATCCAAGGATCGAGATGGAAAAGCGGCACAAAAAAGTACTGCCTCATCGTCACGCTGGATGTTAAAAACGCCTTTAACACAGCCAGGTGGGACAAAATATTGGATGCATTGTCAACGTTCCGCGTCCCATATTATCTTCAGGAGACGATACGCAGCTACTTCACTGGAAGACTGCTGCAATACGACACCGCAGACGTTCCAACTACACATCAAGTGTCCGCTGGAGTGCCCCAAGGCTCAGATCTAGGACCACTCCTCTGGAACATCATATACGATGGCATCCTCCGACTGGAACTCCCGATCGATACAAGTATCATCGGCTTCACGGACGACGTGGCCCTTGTAGTCGTCGGCAAGGAATTGAAGGACGTAGAGGAATCGTGCAACCACAGTATTGACCGTGTGTACCAATGGCTGGCAGCAGCTGGACTCGAGTTGGCTGCTCACAAAACAGAAGCGGTGTTAGTCAGCAGTCGGAAAAGAGTGGAAACAGCGCACATAAAAGTCGGCAGTGCGACAATAGTCAGCAAGGGCGCTAAAGTACCTGGGTGTCATGCTAGGTACAAGAATGCACTTGGAGTACGTGCACAAGAAAGCAGCAGAGTTCTGTCGAGCGCTATCCAGGATTATGCTGAACACACGGGGAACGAAACAGCAGAGACGCCGTCTCCTTATGACCGTAAACCTAGCGGTAATAATGTACGCGTCCCCTATCTGAAGCGAGCTATGGCTGTTCCCAGCTACAGCCGGGGCGTACACTCTATATATCGCATAAGCGCTCTACGGGTCAGCTGCGCATTCCGGACGGTATCGGACGAAGCGGCGCTGGTTATCGCAGGAATGGTCCCGCTAAACAAACTAGCAACAGAATCTGTAGTTTGATATAGAGCCCACGATGGAAGCAACACAGCAAACTCGATTCACTGAGGCAAGGATGCAGAGCGTAGCACGATGGCAAGCACGCTGGGATCGCGCATCTTAAGGACGCTGGACGCATAGGCTTATCCCAACCTTGGAAGCCTCGACAAATCGCAAGTATGGCAATACTAATTTTTATTTAACGCAGCTCCTATCAGGCCACGAATGCTTCAGGAGCTACTTAAAGCGATTCGGCCACGACAACACAGACGAGTGTACTTGGTGCGGCAGAGGAATCATAGAGGACGCCATATTCGAGTGTGTCATATTCGAGTGTGGACGTTTCGCAGCGAACAGACAGGAGCTGGAGGACATCATGGGCAGACCTATTACGGTGGTCAACCTGATCACCAGCATGCTAGAGACCGCACAAAAGTGGGACGCTGCCAGCACCTTCGCAGCAGAAGAAATGCGCGAACTCAGGAGATCTGAGCGCAGCAGACAGAGAACCGCGGATATTTAGGTAGCAAGAACATGCCGGAACGGCCGTTCCGCAGGCAATCCACGCTACCTAAACAATATCCCAACTATAACCTAAGCTAAATAACTAAAATAAATAAACTGAATACAAAAAAAAAAGAAACACATACACATACACATACAGACACACATACGCATACACATACACACACACATACACATACACATACACACATACACACACACACACATACACACATACACACATACACATACACATACACATACACATTCACATTAACATATACACACATACATACACATACACATACACACACACACACACACATACACATACACATAAACATACACATACACATACACATACACATACACATACACATAAACATACACATACACATACATATACACATACACATACACATACACATACACATACACATAGCTGAACGGGAAGAGCTAAGCCAAAGAATTGGGAGAAATTTTACAGTCACTGACTTAATAGATATCCTACTTAGCTCGCAAAACAATTGGGTTGCAGTAATCCACATGGCTGCAGAAATCATCAAATCCTTGCGTCGCGCTGAAAGACAACGCAATTCAAGTTCTAACTCTAGATAAGATCCTAGAAGAGGCTTTCATGCCATCTCCCCCTCCTGAGGTAATACTTAGCGGTCGTTCCGCGAGAGGGAAACGGAGAGTAGGTGGTGGTTTTAGTGGGTGAAAGTCCCACACTTTTCGGCTTTAAATGTTTTCCCCCCTATTAAAAAAAAAAAAAAAAAAAAAAAACACACACACACACACACACAACTCCCAACAAACGCTACGGGGAAACTTGTAGCCAACGTAGGACGCCCTACGGGACAAACTCGCGCCACTTATCTGACGTGCACAGAGGATCCCATAGGATCCATTGAGACCCCAGCCCAGTAAGGTCTCAATTACGGCATACTGGAAGCCACTTACATATCCGACGAAACCGGGCTGACAGGCCGCAGTATTCCAGCACCTTAGTAAACCGAGTAAAATCGAGCGGAAATGGCTGCTGGGCTAATGCTGCGCCTGCCCCCGCCCCGCTAAAACCATGGCAAGGCCTCGAGAAACGCTTGCTGTCCGTTACCATTAAGTTGGCCGTGCAGGATCAGTTGACATTGTCCTGACTAACACCGATCTGGCTCTGAACTCCGGCTCTCATGAGGACCGGAGTCAACCCTCGCGTGGACCTCACTCCCTGGAAAGGCACCCACGGGATCACGAAGGTGACTGCACAGAACGGGCAACAATAACGGCCTCGAGGGGGGGCCCAATTACAAAAAAATGAATACAAAACAACAAGGGGGACACCTCCACCCCGAAACAATAGAGGCAACAACACCAACAACGAGAGAGGCAGAGCCTAACCAGCGCGAAGATGGTCTCGCCTTCGCGAAATCTAGTAGAGTTGCTAGAACTCCACCGCAAGCCGACCAAGCCGATGCACCTCTGCCAACCAAATGCGACGCTATCAACTGCATTGCAGCAGGCGCAAGCACGAATACGCCGAAGAGAGGCAGAAATTCGGGAAGCCCTGAAGACACGCCCCGGAAAACACCGTCTAAGCGGGCAAAGAGCACAAAGGACTCTTGCTCCAGCCAGATGAAGAAACTAGGAACAATCCTGGACGAGATAATCTACCTAGTCAATGAGAAAAAGCCGGTGGTAAGACACATAAACCAGGGAATGAAGGACTCGCTGGCACAAATGAAGAAGATACAAGAGGCAGTGTGCGCCCAAATAGAAGACCAGCTGCGGATAGACACAACCTGCCCCAAATGCAAAAAAGACGCTAAGAAGCAAAGCGACACGGAACCGGTTGCGCAGATCAAGAGCTGCAATAACAAGGAGATGCCTACGAGCGCGCGCACGCCACCGCCGAAGACAGTAAGCCCCACAGTAAACGCAGGCAAACAACGAAGGCAAAGAATACGTAAAGAGCCACCAACTCGTAACACTGCAGTTACCGAAAACGGTCGCCGTGTGGACAATAACCATGCACGACCGGCGGCGCTTCCCAAGGAGGGAACCACTAAAGAGAGCACGTGGCAGCAAGTCAACCGCCGACGGAAAAAGCCATGTAAAACTTCAAGCAGACCAGATGCCCTGCTAGTCAAGTGCAAGGACACGGCTTCATATGCCGAGGTCCTTAGGGCAGTGCAAAAGGACGATTCTCTGCAAAAATACAGAGAAATCGTCACTAAAATACGGCGAACAGCCGCTGGAGAGCTGCTGCTACAGATGGAAAAAGCAGGAGACGATGCGACAGCCAAACTGCTCAAGGCCGTACAAGAGAAGATGGGAGAGCTCGCGGAGGTCAAAGCAATCTCTGAAAAAGCCATGATAGAGGTCAAAGATATACCCGAGTGGTGCTCAAATACCGATGTTTTGGATGCAGTTTTTGCAAAAATCGACGGGGACATCCCCGTAGAAGCCACCCCCAAGCTGCGAGCAGCATACCGGGGAACCCAGACGGCCAGAGTCCTGCTACCCAAAGAATTAGCCAAACAGCTGCTGTTAATCGGGAAAATAAGAATCGGATGGGCAATCTGCCGCATTCGACTTAAAACGGACCCCAGGAGATGTTTCAAGTGCCTAGAATTCGGGCACATCGCAACCAGATGCAGAAACAGCCAGGACGAAACAGGCAAGTGCTACAACTGCGGTGGAGCAGAGCATGCATCAAAAGCATGCCGAGAGGAACCAGCGTGCATCCTATGTACCCGTAAGGGGCAGAAGAACACGGGACATAACACCCTTAGCAGGTCATGTCCGTTATTCTTAAAGGCTGCAAATAAAAGGAATTAATAATGAAGCTACTACAGCTTAATTTAAACCACTGCAGAGCAGCGCAGGAGCTACTAACCCAAACAGCCAGAGAGATACGAGCCGACGTGGCACTACTGAGCGAACCATACGCAGCAATGTCTGAAGACAGTTGGGTCCAAAACACCGAACGTGGTGCTGCTGTATGGAGCTGCGGAAACCCACCACTCCTAGTGAGCGACAGGAAGACGGCCCTGGGATTCGCAAGAGCCAAGATCGGCGGCATCTATTGGTATAGCTGCTATATGGCCCCCAGCGTCCAACTCGACGAATTTGCACGAATGCTCGATGAACTAGTGGCGGACGCTCAAACGCACTCCCCACTGGTCATTGCCGGCGATTTCAACGCGTGGGCAGTGGATTGGGGAAGTGCCAGGACGAACCCACGAGGTTGCACGCTGCTAGACGCCTTCGCAGCCCTTAACGTAACACTGCTGAACACCGGGACCGAGCACACCTTCATCAAGGCAGGACGCGGCTCAATTATTGACCTGACGTTTGCCAGCCCCTCAATAGCAAGACGGACCACATGGGAGGTGTCCCAGCTGTATACGCATAGCGACCACCAGGCCATTGTCAGCAATACTGATGGCGGACAACCAAACCCGACGGGCAGAACACACCACATCGCTTGGGACCCTGAGACGCTCAATAAAGAGGCACTCCTAGCGTTCTTTGAACCCACCGCAATCACTGGAAACGCAGAACAGCTCGCTAACTGCCTAACACGGGAGATGCAACGAGCCTGCGATACAGCGATGGCGAGGAAGAAGAAAGGAGGTAACAAGCACAAGCCAGTCCGATGGTGGAATGGCGAAATAGAGGATGCGCGAAAAAGGTGCCACACAGCAAGACGCATATACCAGCGCGCAGCAAGACGAGCGCGACGGGAAACAGCAAACCTGGCCTTGGAGCATGAAGCCGAAGAAGCTCGCGCAGCCTACCACTCCTGGCGAGCTATGCTCACAAAGGCTATCAAGCGAAGCAAGCGGCAATGCTGGATGCAACTCTGCGACGAAGCCGATACCCAGCCCTTCGGACAAGCCTACAAAACGGTAATGGGCAAACTCGCAAGAGGACCCGTACCGACCTGCCCAGAGCATCTAAAGCAGATAGTGGAGACACTGTTCCCGCGCCAGATAGAGCTACGCCACAACCCTCCAGCCGTAGGCACGTCGGTGGTGCCTCCCATCGACACAGAAGAGATAAGTGCCGCGCTAAAGCGCATTAAATCAAACAAAGCGCCAGGACCCGACGGCATCCCCAATGCAGTGCTGAAGACCATCGCTAGCGCCCACGCAGACACACTCGTAAATGTGTTCAACCGGTGCATTGCAGAAAGAACCTTTCCAACGTGCTGGAAGTTGCAGAGACTGGTCCTTATCCCTAAAGCTGGAAAGGACCCACAGGACCCCTCTGCCTACAGGCCACTCTGCATGCTGGACTCCACGGGCAAGCTCTTCGAGCGCATCATCTGCGATCGTCTGGAGAAGGAGATCGCTGATCGCTACGGACTCTCGGACCAGCAGTTCGGTTTCCGAAAACACAGGAGCACTGTCGACGCTATCAAGTTGGTAGCAGACACTGCACGGAAGGCCATAGAAGGCACGCGATGGCGCGGCGGATCCAAGAAGTATTGCCTTGTGACAACGCTAGACGTAAAAAACGCGTTTAACTCGGCAAGCTGGCCAAATATACTCCTGGCACTCTCCAGGCTGCAAATCTCCGAGTACCTTATCAGCCTTGTTGCCGGATACTTCAAGGACCGTGTACTCATATATGACACGACTGCAGGACGACGCAAGTACGCCATTACTGGGGGCGTTCCTCAAGGATCGGTGCTTGGACCCTTGCTTTGGAACGTGATGTATGACGGAGTGCTCCGACTTGCTCTACCACCTGGCTGCAGCATCGTAGGCTTCGCAGACGACATCGCAATCGTCACGGTGGCGAAAGAGAAAGCGCAGGTGGAGAGAAAAACCAATGAAGCAGCCCACAAGGTGACTAGGTGGCTTGTAGAAAATGGCCTCAACTTAGCTGCGCAAAAAACAGAGGCAGTTCTCATCCGTAGCCGGAAGCAAGTGGAAACCGCCAACATCACAGTGGACGGAACTGAGGTAGTTTCCAAGCCTTCTATAAAATACCTAGGCGTCTTGCTGGATCACAGGCTCAGCTTCAAGGAGCATCTTAAATACGCAGGTGGAAAGGCGAGTAGAGCTATAAATGCACTATCTGGCATAATGGCGAACACTGGAGGCCCTAGACAGCGCAGCAGACGGCTGATCTGCAACGTGGTCCAGTCGATGCTCCTCTACGCGTCATCGATCTGGGGACCAGCAATGAGGATCCCCTCCTACAGCCACAAATGCAGGGCATCGTACAGAAGATGCGCACTCCGAGTCCTCTGCGCCTTTCGGACCGTCTCAGACGACGCAGCTCTAATGCTGGCCGGAATGCCCCCGCTGGATCTACTTTCAACAGAAGACCGCACCGTAGCACGCAGCCGGGAGACAACACTAGCAGAATGGCAAGCACGATGGGTGTCTTCCCCCAATGGCAGCTGGACCAAACGCATAGTCCCGGACCTACGGCCGTGGGTAAGCAGGAAGTGCGGACAAACCGACTTCTACTTGACCCAGCTACTGACAGGACATGGATGCTTTAAATCCTATCTCTTTAGGTTTAGGCATGAGACGGATCCGTTTTGCACACACTGTGCGCGGACCATAGAGGACGCAGAACACGTCTTCTTTGTCTGTCCCAGATTTTCTGCTGAACGGGAAGAGCTAAGCCAAAGAATTGGGAGAAATTTTACAGTCACTGACTTAATAGATATCCTACTTAGCTCGCAAAACAATTGGGTTGCAGTAACCCACATGGCTGCAGAAATCATCAAATACTTGCGTCGCGCTGAAAGACAGCGCAATTCAAGTTCTAACTCTAGATAAGATCCTAGAAGAGGCTTTCATGCCATCTCCCCCTCGTGAGGTAATACTTAGCGGTCGTTCCGCGAGAGGGAAACGGAGAGTAGGTGGTGGTTTTAGTGGGTGAAAGTCCCACACTTTTCGGCTTTAAGTGCTTTCCCCCCTATTAAAAAAAAAAAAAAAAAAAAAAAAAACATACACATACACATACACATACACATACACATACACATACACATACACATACACATACACATACACATACACATACACATACACATACACATACACATATACATACACATACACATACACATACACATACACATACACATACACATACACATACACACATACACATACACATACACATACACATACACATACACATACACACACAGGTGCACACAGTCCAATATAAATATTTTTGTTCCGAGACGCAGCAATAAAAACACAATAAATATTATCACAATGACAATAGTCTGATTTATTTAATATAATATAACCACGATAGTGGGTATATTAGAGTACCACCAATCGTAAAAATCAACTATCCTTTAACGCATTCAAAGAATTAGCAATATAACAATGAAATTATCAAAAATTACCACCGAAATTCTTTATTATTATTTCCTCCGTTTCTATGAATAATTATATTATTGTAAATTTATCAAACCAAAGAAATGATTAATTAAATTTATCAAATCAAATAAATTTAGATTTGAAGTACAATTATTTTACTTCATTGTATCGGCATTCCAGGCTTTCTTTGTTTCAAGTATCAACCTACTACTAGGAGCGAGCACCTATGTTTTTCAACCCAATCGCTTCCGCCTAGTATGCCAACTGGCAAAGAAAGAAATAAAGCACCAATTAGCAGTTCCGTCCGCAAGCACCTCCAGAGCTTCTCCGTCTCCAACAGCAACCATTAGTCAAAAGAGAAACATCGTCCCGGACTAAAAGCGAATCATCCGCGTCCTCGCCAAAGGAAATTGTTAAGGCATCTCTTAGTTTGAGGCCAAGTCCACTGATAAAAATCAGTCTCCCGCACGTGGCACGTTGCTGGGTATGCTAACTGGCAAAGGGGTAGAGATAAAAGACCAATTAGCAGTTCCGTCCGCAAGCACCTCCAGAGCTTTTCCGTCTCCAACAGCATCCCTTAGGGTCAAAAGGGAAACTTCGTACCGGACTAACAGCGAATCATCCGCGTCCACTCCAAGGGAAATTGTTAAGGCACCTCTTAGTTCGAGGCCAAGTCCATTGATAAAAATCAGTCTCCCGCCGTCCAAAGCTAAAAACGAAGCATCGCTGACCACTTCAGTCGGGCGCACTAAGGCAATCATTAGAACAAGAACTAGTCCGATTTCCACGCGAGCCAACACCAAAACGGCCCAAAATATAACAGACGCGGCCTTAATCAAGTTTATTGCTGTCACTGATAGGCTGGAAGCTCTGACATGGCCATGTCCGTCGGCATTAAGTGCGAGCCTTGTGGGACAAGGTTGAAAAAGAGTACGAGGTTCGCTCAAAAGTAATTCGGAAGCCGGTTCAATGGAAACCATTTGAGTTATGCAGTCGAAGTACGACTATTTTTACTCGGTATATGAGGGATGCGTCGCTAAACCTAGCGAGGAAATCGACGCTGCTAACGCCCAAAATAGACCATACGCTCAGTCCGCCATTCCGACATATATTCTCACCGGGTGTCGCTTACCTTCTTGCGCCACAGAAATCTTCAGCGGAGAATTCATACGTTGGCCCACATTCTGAGACCTCTTTACCGCAATTTACATAAATTATCCTAGGTTATCAGAGGTCGGGAAATGATTCTATCTCAATGCGAAAACCAGCGGTGAGGCTCAGGCGATTGTATCGAAGTCACCTTTGACTAACGATGGCTTCCGATCAGCATGGGCCAATGTGACAAAGCGTTTTGAGAACCGAAAGTTGTTAGTCGGCAGCCAGCTCAAGGTTCTTTTTAACCTGCAGCCAATCTCCCAAGAGTCTGGAACGGCAATAAAGGAACTTCAGAGCACCTTTCAAGGTTGCTTAACAGCTCTGGAGTTATCCGAAATTAATATAGGAAACTGGTGTTCTTATGTTCGTCCCAAATTAACAAATTAACACTCTCCTTATGGGAACAGTCCATTGCTAAATAGGACGACATCTGTTCATGGCTTGAGATTAATGCCTTTCTATGGCGCTCTAGAAGCGATAGAAGATCTTAAGCCAAGCGCAAATACTTCAGCGCACTCCAGAATTGTTCGCATAGAACCACCTACTACAAATAGGATTAACTCATTTGAGAGTAAGGTCGCTAACCAGCCGCAAGCCTGCAAATTGTTCTCTGCCCACGATTTCTCCAAATGCCTGTCAGCGAACGGGCAACTTACATTAAACAGCAAAAACTATGTTTGAACTGTTTCGGGGTCATCAGTTAAGGGATTGCACAAGTGCTCACAATTGTTTCACGTGCAAGGGTCGCCACAATACGCTCTTGTACTAGTGACACTCCACAATTGGCCCCTGCGGTAGTCTCCATGCCACAAGCAACAGCTCCCTCCAATCAATCCATACAGTCCACTCCATCCCAGCAAACGAATGTTCACAATTATGTTGCAATTAACATCCACGGTGTTCTTCTAAGCACGGCTGTTATATATGGTCGGCATTTGGGTGTAAATTATACAGCTCGTGCACTGATGGACTCGGCATCAGAGGCAACAATTATTTCCGAGCGACTCTTCCACCTGATAAGGCTGTCGTAAAAATCCGTACAGGCGCAAGTATCGGGATTAAATCAAGCTGTTGCAGCCTAGCCTCGCAAGCTCTGCCATTTTAATATTGGCTCTCCTTTCAAGCCCCGTATCCAAGTCAGCCTACGTCTTACCACATTTGGCAGGGAAGCCTGCCAAACGTCCAGTTGGCTGACCCGCTTATCAGTATCTCAAGAAGAACAGTTATACAATAATCTTTATATGCCGCATCTTGCTGTTTTTAGGCCAGACAGCAACAAAACAAAGGTTCGCGTGGTGCTTAACGCCTCCAAAAAGAAAAAAAGAACAACACAATCAAAAAAAACTAATTTTGTTTCATTCAATAATAAGACTTCCAGCATTGCACTCTCAACTAAGTGACCCAATCAACGGCAGGGGACGGATTCTTTTATATGCCGACTGTGTAGAGGCATCCATGCGTTATGAAGCTTATGACCGAGAAGCGCCTCCGTGCCGTTTTGATAAACAAATTTTGCTCCAATTGCCTGGCTCATCAGCACTCAGGGAAGTCATAAAGCAAACTAGATGAGATAATAATCACAAGCACACGACTAGATCATACACAAACGATTTATGTAAGCAATAATGCAACCAAATTAGAAACACTTTCATACATTCAAGCCAAAGCTTTAAAAGCTATAACATTGTATATTATCTAAAAGTTTAAAGCATTACCACAAAGAGTAAAACCAATCAATATACAATCTTATTAAAATATTGTAAGTAACAGCATATATAACATATGTCCACAGCACCTAATGCCAACCCCTTACACCTAAGCTCTAGCAACTAGGCGCACCACATATGTAACATGAGACACCCCAATTTGTAAACAATAAACCCTAGAGCCCCAAAATTATGAATTCTCAGTGAAAATAACAATTCTGGCGTGGGACCGATCATAAGAATCGCAAAACATTAGACATAAACATCCGCCACAATCGTTATTCCAACCAAATGCTCAAATTTCCGTCGCAGCTCTAATTCAAGCTCTTAGAATATTCTAGTAACTGTAGTATGTATACCCAGCATATTGTAGTGTTGTCCCAATATAAAAGCCCCATAAACATATAAACATTCCAGCGCTCTTGAAAGTTGATCAGCCACTTATGTGCAGACCGATACTTGAGAAACGCTTATGCCTTCTGCATAAACATATACAGAATACATAGAATAACAACTTTATGTATTTAGCTTAAGTTCATTCCATGTATTGTGTTGTTGTTGTGTGTGTGCAGTTTCTTCAAATACTGATTAAATGAAAAAATATGGTTCTACAAATACGGATCAACATACATGGCGGACTATAAGTGTTCAATCTAAGCACTATTCGCCCGTGATATATACTGGATATCGGGTAACAAGACCCCAAAGAAATCATAACACAACAACAACAAACATAATTACGTTTGCAGTGCACTAATTAAAAAACGAAAAAATGAAAAAGTGCAGCTTAGGTAAACGTATTTTACAGCAACAACAACAACAAAGTTAATTCCTGGAACAACACGAACAACCAGCAGGCAAAATACATAGTTGTCAAGTGCTGCTCCTGTCGAGCAAAGGGACGCACCGACGCTGAGAGAGGCGCTTGAGGTGTGTCCAGGCATGGACCCCGCGCATGATGCAACAGCTGGTAGTCTAATCAAGACAAAACTAAAAGGCCATGCGAGAAACTTAATAGGCAATAAGCAAACTATCGCTCAAATAATTGCAAAAGTATCAATCACAGCAAAAGGCGATGCCAAGAGGTTGAGCAGCAGCCTTAGAAGGAGCCTTTATAAACAATGACCTAATACCAGAATTAGCCAAAATTTGTCAATAGTTTTACAGAGGCAACAGTACATTCAATCACCGTCCTGTTTTATCAGCAATAACATTTCAGGGCTAAGCGTGGAAATTACCGTGAAAGAGGTTATAGCCACAATAATGGTTACAATAACAACAATGAAGGACGAGGCCAATATAGAGGCAACTCTAGAGGCCGCGGCTACTCGAATCCAGGCCACAACAATAACAATAATAATGTCAGATTAACCCAAAATACTTTGGGAAACTCTCAACAGCCTTTAAATACACAACAGTAATAGATACACACAGATAAATACATAATTCCACACCGTTTTCATATAGTAGACTTGCAATACCATGTATTGGAATAATAGGCATTGACTTTTTTAAAAAACAGAAGATTGCCTTATAATCTGACCCAATAATCTAAATTATCTGATTCATGTTCCAATAACATAAAGTTCTGGTAATAATACAATACTTATACCAGCAAGAAAAGTCCGAAAAATCGAACTATCTTCAAGTGAAGATACTGAACTAATCCCAAACCAGGAAGTTCAAGCTGGTATTTATGTTTTAAACACCATTGCAACCACACGAAACTCATTTGTCCGACTACTGTAAACAACCAGTACCGACCAACTAATTAGTTTAAATAATCTAAATTATGAATCACTTCGAGCTTCAATGTGGTTCAAATAAACAATGGAAGAAGAAAAGAGAGAAGTCATGTCTCGAATATCCAAAAATTTTCATTTTATACTCTTATATTCGGACTAGAAACCGAATCTATTTCAACAAATAATTTTTATAAACAAAAGTTAAGATTGAAAGACGATGAACCAGTCTACATAATAAATTGTAGAAGTCCTCACAGCCAAAAAGACGAATCCAATCCCAAGTACACAAACTAATTGACGACAAAATTGTCGAACCATCCGTGTCAGAATATAATAGCCCACTTTTGTTACTCCCAAAGAAATCTCTTTCTGGATCCAATAAGAAAAAATCGCATGCCAATTGACTATCGTCAAATCAACAAAAAGCTGTTAGCCAATAAGTTCCTACTACCTAGAATTGATGATATTTTAGATCAACTATGTAGAGCGAAATATTTTTCATGCCTTGACTTAATGTCAGATTTATCACCGAATTGAACTTGATAATAATTCAAGAGACATAACGCCCTTTTCAACGAGCAAAGGCTCCTATCGCTTCATAGCGCCATTGAATTGATTATATCCTAGATCAACTAGGACGCGCAAAGTATTTTTCATGGCTTGACTTAATGTCAGGTTTTCACCAAATTGAACTTGAAGAGAGTTCAAGAAATATAACGTCTTTTTCAACGAGCAATGGCTCATATCGCTTTACGCGATTACCTTTTGGTTTAACAATAGCGCCAAATTCATTTCAAAGAATGATGACTATTGCATTCTCTGGACTTGAATCTTCTTAAGCATTCCCTTATATGGATAACCTAAGAGTGATTGGTTGTTCCGAAAAGCATATGGTTAAAATCCTACTTGATGTTTTTGACACATGCAGGAAATACAATTTAAAGGTACATTGTGAAAAATGTTCATTTTTTATGCATGAAGTGACATTTCTGGGACACAAATGCACAGACAAATGAATTTTACCAGACGACAAGAAGAACGATGTCATTCATAATTTCCCAGTCCCACATGATGCGGATATCGCAGACGTTTCGTTGCATTTTGCAATAACTATAGACGATTTATTAAAAACTTCGCCGATGTACCATTTGAATGAACGGATTTATTTGTATTTTTTTTTATTTTTTTTTATTTTATTTATTTATTAATGGTCAACAAACCGAGTGTCTTCCTCATTAATCAATAGGTTATACAATAGATCATAGAATTATATGCTAAAAGCCTAGTTAAAGAATACAATTTTCTAAATAGCATCACCGACCGATGGAGGTGTTTTATTTGCCAGTCCGGCCAGCTGTGCCCCTTTTCACAGCTAATTTTGTCAGTGACGCTATTAGAGCCTACATCTAAGCAGAAGGTTGTAAGTAGGAAAAAAGTGTTCTTAAGTAAAATTTAAAATAATATTAATTTGCCATATTAATAAAGAAAATACAATAAATAGGAAAAAAGAAAGTAAGAAGATTGTTAATCGGTCGGTGATGCTATTTAGAAAATTGTATCCTTTAACTAGGCTTTTAGCATAAAATTCTATTGTATAATCTATTGAATAATGAGGAAGACACTCGTTTTGTCGACCATTAATAAATAAATAAATAAATAAATAAATAAAAATGAGAAACGGGATTATTTATAGGAAAACGAACGACGGCAGGTTACTGTTTTGCGTGCCAGAAGACATGGAAAACCAAGTATTACATAAGTATCACAATGAGTTGGGGCTCATAGGCAGAGACAAGATGTTGGGCACGATTTCAAAGAGTTATTGGATAGCGAATGCCAATTAGAGATGCAATAAATACATTGAAAACTGTCTTAAATGTGTTGCGTTTTCACCAAAAAATTGCAAAGATTCCTACATAGCATACCCAAAGGAGATAAACCATTTGAGTCACTACATGTAGATCATTATGGGCCAGTAGCTACAGGAAGAGCGAATAAACAGATATTTGTAATAGTCGACGGGTTCACCAAGTTTGTCAGGCTGTACACAACCAGAACCACAAATACAAAAGAAGCCATAAAAGCACTAAGAGATTATTTTAGGGCATACAGTAGGCCAAAATGCATGATTTCAGACAGGGGCAGTTGTTTCACATCCAGAGAATTCGAGCAATTTTTGTCAGATTCCAACATAAAACACATGAAAATGGCAAGCAGCATCCAATATTTTATTTTTCTAAACGAACGACTGAAGTTGAGTCAAGGTACCACAGTTTCGAACTAGAAACGTTAGCAATCATTTATGCACTCCGAAGGTTTCGAATTTACTTACAAGGGAAACGTTTTAAAATAGTCACAGATTGCAACTCATTAACGCTTACTTTAAACAAAGTCGAACTGAATCCTAGAATTGCCAGGTGGGCGTTGGAATTACAAAACTATGATTACGAATTAGTCCACAGAGCTGGGAACAAAATGCAACATGTAGATGCTCTAAGCAGATGCATGAATATTTTAATAGTAGAAACAAATAGTTTTGAAGACAATCTAATCATTTGCCAGGCAAAAGATTTAAAGCTACAAAAGATAAAAAAGCTTTTAGAGAAAAATGAACACAAGATGTCAAGTTTATGTGAAACATATTACTTGTATTAAAGAAGTTTCTTCACACGTGTGTGATAGTGACCTATTTATGGTGTTGGGTGATTTTAATTTACCCAACATCTCTTGGTCATTATTTACTGCCAAAAATTATCTAGTGCCCTCAGCACAGCACGATTTTATAGACTGCATGCTTGATCTTTCGTTGTTTCAAATCAATTTAATTTCTAATCATTTGATTAGAACACTTGACCTTGTATTTGTTAACGACTACCTTATTTATAATGTGTCTAGGTCCCCTCCTTTATCTCTTCCTGAGGATGTCTATCATCCAACTTTAGAGATTGCAATGCTAAATTGTAATCCTTTCATTTCGTGCTCATCAGCCAATAAGCCCCGCTATTGCTTTCGCAAAGGAAATTATTCTTTGCTGAATCAGCTTATTTATTCAACCGATTGGTCTTTCTTATATGACTCAGTTGATATGAATACAGCCATTAATTTTTTTACATCACCCTAATCTCCCTCTTAGATGTGTGTATTCCTAAGTCAATTCCTTCGACTACTTTTTCAAAACCACCCTGGTTTACTACCAGATTATCACATCTAAAAAATGTAAAATCCAAATATTTTAAAAAGTTTAAAAAGTCTGGTTCGTGTACAGACTTGGCTAAATATTCCATAGCCAAGTCGAACTTCTTTCTTCTTAATTCTCAATGCTATGAGAATTATCTAACACGTTGTAAAAGACAATTTGCCCGAAATCCGAGACAGTTTTATAATTTTGTAAACTTGAAGCGTAAATCTTCAAGTTTGCCATCTTCTTTTTTTCTTGGCTTGGATAAAGCTAGCAATGACACTGATTCTGCTAACCTCTTTGCTAATTTTTTCCAATCAACTTACTCTTCAGTCCTAATACTAATGCTTACCCTTATACTATTTCTTCCGCAAGTTATATACCTCCTCTAATTATTTCACACTCCTCTCTCCTATTAGCTATAAACTCTTTAAAGTCTTCTTACTCTCCTGGGCCGGACAATATTCCTAGTTGTCTACTCAAGGAGTGTAGTTCTTCCCTTCTTTATCCATTGCTAAAGCTTTTTAATCTATCCCTTGAAACTTCTGTCTTTCCATCTCTTTGGAAAGAATCTTATATCATTCCTCTTCACAAGAAAGGTGGGAAGTCTGATATACGAAATTACAGGGGCATTGCAAAACTGTCCGCTATTCCTAAATTATTTGAAAGAATAATCACTTCGAATTTGCAGCATTTCTGCAAATCAGTTGTTTCCCCTGTTCAACATGGATTCGTAAAGAATCGGTCAGCTACGACCAATCTGCTTGAGTTTACTTCCTTGGTAAACGATGCTTTCCTTTCGAAAATGCAAACTGATGTCATTTACACTGACTTCAGTAAGGCGTTTGACTCTGTGCACCATGACATTTTACTTTTTTAACTTGACCGAATAGGTTTCCCCCTGTCTCTTCTGCTTTGGATTAATTCTTATTTAAGAGGTACGACCCAAAGAGTAATGCTGAGGCTGACTACCTCTAAACGGGTTCACGTTACTTCTGGTGTTCCTCAGGGTAGTCATCTTGGACCTTTACTCTTTACCCTTTTTATAAATGATCTCCCCTCTGTTATATCACATGCCCGTGTACTCATGTATGCGGACGATGTCAAACTTTTTCTATCATACACTAATCCCCTACATCATTCTCGTCTACAAGACGATTTGAACGCTATGCAACTATGGTGTTCGGCCAATCAATTGCATCTCAACTGTTCAAAGTGTATGTTTATGACTTTTAATCGTACTACACCTTATCTTGTCAGTTATACAATCGACAATATCCCTTTGCAACGTATACTAACAGTTAAGGATCTAGGCGTAATTTTTGATTCTAAACTCTGTTTCAATCTTCACATAGATACCATCGTTAATGAGGCAAAAGGTGTACTTGGATTCATTAAACGATGGTCTAAAGAGTTTAACGATCCTTTTATAACAAAACTTCTGTACATCTCTCTTGTTCGCCCTATCCTTGAATACTGCTCTTGCATTTGGTCTCCACAGTATAACAACAGCCAGGATCGTATTGAATCTGTTCAGAAGCAATTTCTGCTTTTTGCCTTACGAGGTTTAAATTGGGACCCTAATCTTCGGTTGCCGTCCTACTCCAGCAGACTGCTTCTTCTCAACCTTCCGTCGTTAACCAACCGTAGGACAATTCTCGGTGTTGTCCTTCTACATAAGTTGATTATTGGCGACATAGATTCTCCTTTTCTGCTAGGGCGTCTTCAATTCTCTGTTCCGGCTAGACCAACCAGAAATTATCGCCCCTTTTTACTATCTACGTGCACAACAGACTACGCTATGCAAAATCCTTTTCGCGTGCTATGTAAAAATTATAATAGTTTGCATCACGTTTTCTCTACCGAACTGTCTCTACCCCTAATAAAATCGTTGCTTTCAGGATACCTTCGGGAAGTCGCTGACCATTCCCAGCTATGAGCAGGGGCATAGCTTGCCGGACAGGCTGAAAAATTTTCCCCCACCGGGTCGGTGATTTCCCATTACTTTTCTCTCTGTCCTATCTACTTAACACTCTTTATCTAACTTACATTGCTTTACTTTATTAACAATCTTTTTACTTTCATTTTTCCTATTTATTGTATTTTCTTTATTAATATAGCAAATTAAGATTATTTTAATGTTACTTGAGAACACTTTTTTCCTACTTACAACCTTCTGCTTAGATGTAGGCTCTAATAGCGTCACTGACAAAATTAGCTGTGAAAAGGGGCACAGATGGTGATGCTATTTATCCTTTAACTAGGCTTTTAGCATAAAATTCTATTGCATAATCTATTGAATAATGAGGAAGACACTCGTTTTGACGACCATTAATAAATAAATAAATAAATAAATAAATAAAAATGAGAAACGGGATTATTTATAGGAAAACGAACGACGGCAGGTTACTGTTTTGCGTGCCAGAAGACATGGAAAACCAAGTATTACATAAGTATCACAATGAGTTGGGGCTCATAGGCAGAGACAAGATGTTGGGCACGATTTCAAAGAGTTATTGGATAGCGAATGCCAAGGAGAAATGCAATAAATACATTGAAAACTGTCTTAAAATTGCAAAGATTCTTCCAGTAGCTACAGGAAGAGCGAATAAACACATATTTGTAATAGTCGACGGGTTCACCAAGTTTGTCAGGCTGTACACAACCAGAACCACAAATACAAAAGAAGCCATAAAAGCACTAAGAGATTATTTTAGGGCATACAGTAGGCGAAAATGCATAGTTTCAGACAGAGGCAGTTGTTTCACATCCAGAGGATTCGAGCAATTTTTGTCAGATTCCAACATAAAACACATGAAAATAGCCACAGGCTCCCCACAAGCAAACGGACAATTTGAGCGTATAAACAGGAGTTTAGGTCCAATGGTCGCCAAGCTTACAGAGCCAGAAAAAGGAATCCATTGGGATTCGGTTATCGAACATGTAGAACATTCTTTGAACAATACTTTACACCGCAGCATTAAACAGATACCAAGCAAGATACTTTTTGGAGTAGAGCAAAAGGGCGAAGTTATAGATGAACTAAGGGAAAAACTGGAAAAAGTCAATGAAGCACCCAGGACGAAAGAAAGTTTAAAGGAAATTAGAAAAGCGGCCAAGGAAAACCAATTACAAGCACAATCTTATAATGAATCATATTATAACAAAAGGAAGAGAAAGGCAACAGCTTATAAGAAAGGACACTACGTAATGGTAAAAAACTTTGATAGTACGGTAGGAGCTGCCAAAAAACTAATTCCTAAAAATAAAGGACCATATGTAATAGAAAAGGTATTGCGAAATGACAGGTTTCTGTTAAAGGACGTCGAGGGTTTCCAAGTTTCTCGGAATCCTTACAAGGGTGTATGGCGTGCTCAGAACATAAGACCATGGGTAGGAAATAAGAAATAAACTAAGAAAAATTGTAATATTCTCTAAGAATCATTAATGGTTAAATTAAGCATATTCAAAGAAAAAGTAACTGAGATCAGGGGATCTTGATCGCAGGATGGCCGAGTTGTAGTAGGACAAATACATGCATGTACATACACAAACAGATAGACACATTCTCAAGGCCATTTAGTCAACAATCTCCCGTTTGTTTTAAGCGCTCACATTCCTCATGCACTCTAATTCTTGTAAGAAGAGCTCGACAAGTCGAATCACGCTTTGTCTCGCTTACACACACATAAACTTATTGTCAACTCTCCTTTAGTCTGTAAGCATGAAACGAACGCGAAGTCAGTCGCGATCGAACAGTCGAATAAAGAAGACGCATCAAGATAACTCGTGTGTTTTACTTTGCAAGCGGCATTTGTCTTCTACACATTTTTTAGATGTGATAATCTGAGAGTAAACCAGGGTGGTTAAGAAAAAGTAGTCGAAGGAATTGACTTAGGAATACACACATCTAAAAGGGAGTTTAGGGTGTTATAAAAAAATTAATGGTAATATTCATATCAACCGAGTCATATAAGAAAGACCAATCGGTTGCATAAATAAGCTGATTCAGCAAAGAATAATTTCCTTTGCGAAAGCAACATCGGGGCTTATTAGCTGATGAGCACGAAATGAAAGGATTACAATTGAGCATTGCAATCTCTAAAGTTGGATGATAGACATCCTCAGGAAGAGATAAAGGAGGGGACCTAGACACATTAGAAATAAGGTAGTCGTTAACAAATACAAGGTCAAGTGTTCTAATCAAATGATTAGAAATTGAATAGATTTGAAACAACGAAAGATCAAGCATGCAGTCTATAAAATCGTGCTGTGCTGAGGGCACTAGATAATTTTTGGCAGTAAATATGGACCAAGAGATGTTCGGCAAATTAAAATCACCCAACACCATAAATAGGTCATTATCACGTACGTGTGAAGAAACTTCTTTAATACAAGTAATTGTTTCAATGTAATGTTTCATATAAACTTGAATATCAGAAGAAGGTGGGACATAAGAGCATGTTACATAGACATTCCGTGTAGGAAAAGACACCTTAACTGAGACAATCTCAGCGTCAGTAGGCGTACTGAAACAGAAAAGTTCAGACTGGAGAGTGGCTTTAACGGCAATTAACACCCCACCACCTCGAGTCGGCCGATTATTTCTATACAAAATAAAGTTATTAGATAAAATCTCAAAATCAGATATGGTTGAGTTTAGCCATGTTTCTGAAAATGCTATTATATCCGAGTCGAAGGAAGTGCTGGCCATGAAAAGATTTTTAAGCTTTGAAACGAGACCTCTAACATTCTGATAATGAATAAAGATTTGGTCAGAAGATGAAGCTAGTTTTTTGGGGCAGAAATGTATTGAAGGGACTGGAAGGGTGACAGGCTGGTTACGTTTTTTAGGCTTGAAGTCGTGAACAATCATGTGTGGAGGCCAAAATTTGGGATCACAAATGATTGGGAACATATCCTGTGAAACATTTATTTTTAATGATGATATTTCACGAGGGGTGGAGAAATTAAATTTGGTTATTGAAACGCTAGCAGAAGATTTGCTAGCAATATAGGCTGCCAATGACTCAGAAGTGGTGTCCGACGAAACTCGAGACACAAAAACTTGCCTACTACCGTTAAAATAGGCGCTGATGGGGCTGTAGGTTGCAGTTGGAGGAAGTAAAGAGGCACAATGATTGTTTTGAACAATCTGGGCAAGATTGTGCGCAGGTCTACCTTTGCGGCCAGGAGCTGACGGGGCTGAGGCAGTTTGATTAACTGGGACAGGATCAGGTTCGGGCTCTACTGGGTCTACTACAGGGGTTGAAATAGGGGTAATTGGACAGTCACTTGGAGAGGGCGATAAGGACAACATTGGAGACACATCCAAGTTGCTAGGAAGGGACAAGAAAGGCGTAGGTGTCTGAACAGACGTAGAGGGCAATTGCAAAAGATGAGGCTCCAACCGGCGATTGGTTGGGGACTCGAATTTATAGTTGAAAGCAACTCGAGAGCTGCTTAGCCACTCTATTCAATTTTAAGGACTCACAGAATTATACATTCTGGAGAAATCAATTTGCTTGTCGATGCATTCTGGGCACGACCAACACAAGCCACCGCAGCCCTTCTTGGCAATTGCAGCGATCTTGTCGCCCACAACATAATTATTAAATGCGTATGCAATTTGCGAGAGCGCAGAGCAAAACGAAAACGGTGCACAAGATAGAGCAAGTAAATACTCAAAAAACAATTATTCGTACACAAGTAAATTGTGTAGTGATGATTGATTGTGTAGTGACCAATAGCCAAGTTGGTTAGTGTTCGGATATACCTCTCGATAACCTTTCTTATTAAGCGACAAATGATCAGGCGATTCGTTCCCCTTCACGGCGAGTTCAATACGTCAGCATGTACATGCGCTCCCATGCTCATTTTTACTCTCCCACGCACAAATATCTACAAGCAGCGCAAAGCAGACGAAAGAAAAATCACGCTAGTTTACCGTTATCCTCGCTCCAACGGTCCGTATGTCTACCGTATACTTCTAGAAAGTGTCGATTATAAGCAATGTAGTAGTTTGAAACAGTGTTTCTAACTTGTGAGCGTTATGTAAGACCCCGTTCTCTTATAAAAAGCAAAGCTCAAGTTCTCTTGCATTGAAGCATTGAGTGGCGAGCCGGATAAATAGTGAAAGGTGATATTGGGATGTGAATCTAAGTGATATCGGAGTTAACCAAAATTTGAGTTACGCGACTGGCCGGCTTTTGCGCTGCCCCTTTCGTGTGCTGCACATTTTCGGATGAGACCGGCCGGCCAATTTATTCCACGATAGTTTTTTTTTTTGGAAGCGCCGCAGATTCAGTGAGCTGTTCACGCACATTGGCAACAACACCTGAGCCGTGTCTACCAGCTTACCGTCCTGCGCAGCCGCTACGGTCTCGACGCTGGTTAGTGCTTGTGAGCGCCTTCCATAACTGGCCTGAGGGTGTGACTTTAGGTGTAGTGAAAAACAGCTAGTCATATCCATAAGCCATTCGTACAGTATCGCAAACGTTACCTCTATCTCTCTCAAAAGAGAACAGCCCACTCTGCAATATCTTGTCGCCCAAAAAGAAAATTTTCCAAATTTTTGCTACACATGAAAACATTTTTTTTTTCGATGTTATCGAGCCCCGTCAGCCGTCGGTGGACACGCGATTACAACTCAGTCTACTTGTTTAATCTACCATAATGGAACTGCCAGTTTGCAAAAAGCATTCAAATTTTAAAATTGCTTTTTGTATGTTTTGATCGACCAGAATGGATCTGCGAGTTCGCAAGGATACAGTAAATAGCGTTTAACAGATAGTCCTTATTATAATTGTTATGCACAGTAGTTTTCAGTTGGAAAGCGACGAACGATATAACCATGAAAAGAATTGGAACATCGGAAATTAAGGACAAGGACTAGGTCCAATTAGTAACGCAAATGACCCAACAACACCCACGTGATTTTCAGATCCCGGGGAAGAAACCGCAGAGGAGCTCCACCGCGTAGGGGAAAATTTTTATGGCACCATGTCTGGAACTTCGAAAGAAGTTAGATGAAATAGAAACTGAAGAATTTCAATTCGAGTTTACAAAGCTCGTAACCGGTCTACGCAATCCCATAAATATAGTCATTGATATATCTTTTGGTGCGGAATTCCAAGCCGTCGCTTTGCTAAAATATAGGCACGATAGCTCGACTGCGGAATGAAATACGGACTCATGAGCAAAGCTAAAACTGTCAGATGACACCGTCCCTTTATCTCAGAACTAGATGAGCAATTGGAAATTTCTGCAATACAGCATAAAACTATAAAGTGTTGGAACTGTGGTAGATTCGGTCATCACTATGACCACTGTCTTGAACCAAGAATCATATTTTGTAATGGATGCGGGGCCAAAGACACCTTTAAACCTAATTGTAAGGTATGTTATCCGCCGGAAAATTGCAAAGTGGTTGCGCAGACAACATCTGTACTGTCGCATCCAACAAAGTAAAACAAAACATTTCCGAGCAGGCCGTTATTCCAACTTCAGGCCTGACGAAACATGACGACACAGCGAGTCTTAAACAATTAGTGTATCCTACTAATTAGCTAAACATACCCTTTCATGCCAGGTTAGCGCACTATATGACTGCTGGGAACCGTTTTTTGGCAAAGTAGACAGCTGTGTGCGACACAAACCACGCAAACGCTCAACTTTACGAATGCGAGCATTCTGGAAGAGAATCTGCCTGATCCGTAAAAATTTAGTTGCAGCTATTTTTCTGAGCGCAGACCATCGTCTGTACTGAAATTAAAATAGAAGACGCAGAATATATAGCTCTTCTCGATTCTGCTGTCCATTTTCAAGTACACCCAAAGACCCAGAAATGTTTTTGCCGCGTAAAAACGTAGTGGGCCGACTGCTATTACATATCGAGGAATCACAGTCAGTTGACATTTACATTATACCCGGTCTTAAGCAAAGCGTCTATCAGATACGTTAGACCGACCGAAAGTGCATTTACTATACGAACAACAACAGCGAGAGCTGGGTAATGTCATTACAGAGCTTCCCTCATTTGAAAAGATAGGCTTAGGACGCACCAGTCTAATCGAGCACTGCATCGATGTTGGGGAGTCCAAGCCTATAAAGCAGCTAAATAGAAAATATGCTGTCTAAAGCACGCAATTCCCAATTCGGACTTTGTAATGCAGCTCAGACCCTTTGCCGATTGATGGATCAGGTAATCCCAGCGCACTTACGCACAAGAGTTTTCGTCTATTTAGATGATTTTCTGGTCCCTTCCGATGAATTTCACTCTCACATAAATAGCCAGCTATCTGCGACGCGCCAACTTGACCATTAACATCGCCAAATCCAAGTTCTGTATGACCGAGATAAAGTATCTTGGTTTTATAATCGGATAAGGACAGTCAAAAACGGATCCGGATAAGGTTGTAGCCATTGACCAATTTCAGGTACCCACCACAGTTAAACAACTGCGAAGATTTTTGGGGACATCTGGGTGGATTCGCCGCTTTGTCGAAGGTTACGCTACGGTAACTCTTCGGCTCATGGAGCTGTTACGAAAGAGCAAGACATTCACCTGGACGAACGAGGCCGATAAAGGCAGTTAAAATGTAAGCTAATTTCCTCACGCATACTTAGCACCCCCGACTTTTCAAAACCGTTTCTTTTGTTGTGCGACGGCAGTCAATATGGACTTGGATGCGTCCTGGCTCAAACGAGCGAAGATGGCACCGAACTACCCATAGCATACATGTCCGTTAAGCTCCAGATTAGCTTGAATGCTTTGCGGTCATAAATGGGAGGGGCAAGAATTTTTATTAATCACTGATCATGCATCCCTAAAGTGGTTAATGAATCAAAAAGACTTGTCGGGGCGATTAGCCCGCTGGTTGGTTGCAAGGTTTTTCATTTTCGATACAGCACCATAGAGGTGCAGGGAATGTTGTGGCTGATACTCTATCGCGCCAAGATGAAAACGAAATTGGCGAATTATCCGAATCTGGCCTAATAGTCTTGAAGTTGAACTCTAAAGAATTCGTTTCAAGATCCAGAAGGCTTTAGAGCTGACGTATTGCATCGAGCGCACAATCCACCTGACTCAGCACATTATCGTACAGGCAAGATGATCGAGAAACTTAAACTATATGTCTATTGGCCTGGCTGGTTACCAATATTCAGAGCTACTTTTCGAATTTTTCAACTTGCTGGCTAACCAAAAGTCCGAACGCAATTTTGAAACCGCCTATGGGAAAACCAATCACTTCGGACAGGCCCTTTCAAAAGCTTTATATCGACATTTTAGTCCCGTTCCCATGTTCCAAGGGGAATATAGGTTTCCTGATTAATTTCGATCACAATACGAAGTTTCCTTTTTTGCAGCCGTTAAGAAAGTTCACATCCAACAGAATCTGTATTGACGGACAACTGTTCCTAGTTCAGATCTGGATACTTCAAAGCTTTTAGAATATCGCAGATAAGCACCGCAATTTATTCGATCAGTGCTGGCAGCTATCAGAGCGTATGTCGGTAGAAATGAGTTCCGGGCTAAATATATAAATATTTGTTATGTTTAGATCTCTTGGGCAAACTAAATGTCGGGAGCTATGACATTCAGCTAGAAGATACAATCTACGAAGTAGAAACATTCAGTTGAAGATTGGTGATACTGTCTGTGCCCACAATTTCGCGCAAAGCAATGCTGAAAAGAAGTTCAGTAGTGAACTAGCACCATTTTTCTTGACAGCCAAAGTAACTATAAAACTTTATGCCAACTATTACGAGCTTCAAAATGAATCAGGAAAGTTCATGGGAATATATCATTTAAAAGATTTGGCAATGACCTTGGTCTTCTTCAGTTTATGAGTTCTCGAGATGAATCATAAGCTGTGTTATAGTGACCAATGGGCAAGTTGGTAAGTGTTCGGATATACTTCTCTCTTCATTCCCCTTCACGGCGGATTTTTACTCTACCATGCTTATTTATACTCTGCCACGCACAAACACCTACAAGCAGCGCAAAGCAGACGAAAAAACAATCACGCCAGTTTACCGTTATCCTCGCTCCAACGGTCCGTATGTCTGCCCTATACTTCAAGAAAATTCGACTAGGCTGCTCATAAAGTACTTGGCGAAGCCAAATTCACTTTCAATCGCATCGCCAGAGAAGGTAGAAGTGTAGATTATCAAGTTTGAATCAGTGTTTCCAACTCGTCGGCGTTATGTGAAACCCCGTTCTCTTATAAAAAGCAAAGCTCAAATTCTCTAATCACGAGACAGCCACAAAGCGATCGTCTCCAAATTACTGAAGCATTGAGTGGCGACCCTGATAAATAGTGAAAGGTGATATTTGGATGTGAATCTAAGTGATATTGGAGCTAACCAAAATTTGAGTTACGGCGGTGAAAACTAAGTCAAGCGACCGGCCGGCTTCTGCAAGCGCTTTTGCGCTGCCCCTTTCGTGTGCTGCACATTTTCGGACGAGACCGGCCGGCCAATTAATGCCACGCTAGTTTTTTTTTTTGGAAGCGCCGCAGATTCAGTGAGCTGTTCACGCACAGCTAACACGTAGGGTGTGACCTACAAGCCCTTACTTGATTCCATTGGCAACAACACCTGAGCCGTTTCTACCAGCTTACCGTCCTGCGCAGCCGCCACGGTACCGACGCTGGTTAGTGCTTGCGAGTGCCTTTCATAAGCTAAGGGTGTGACTTTAGGTGTAGGGAAAGTGAACGCAGCGAGCGCTGCTCCAGATGGACTCGGCGCGTTGGAAAGGCAACCCGTAATGTCCGTAAGCCATTCGTGCAGTATCGCAGCCGTTATCTTGACATTAATTAAACATATAAATCTTCATCTATTCTAATAATAGTCAATTTTCTATTTAGTTTTAGTTTCAAAAAAGCCCAAAGGAGAATAGCCCAATATACCATATCTCTTGTCGCACAATCATATGAATTTCAACATATATATGTTTTAATCCGTATCTACAGCACTCTGCTTCTGCTTCTGCATCGATGGACTCAACGAGCACAGCACATGTATGTGAGTCATTAAATGCCTGGCAAGTACAGGCATAGTTTGTAGTTCGTATGGGCAATACAGCTATTCTTTCTTTTTGTGTTTATTAAATTCAGATTCCTTTCTCTTTATTTTCTATTTTGCTATAATCAATTAATAAAGATATGAAGTCACAATTAATTACAAGAATTTGCAATGAAATAAATGAATACTTTGTCAGATGTTTAATGAATATAAACGTTTAATCTCTTCGACGAGTTCGTCGCCGCTACGACATGAACGCTATCATGCATAATCAATAGAACGAAAGTGATCTTTAATTAGGGGTGGCCCAAGACAGCTTATAGGTGCCGCCAAGGCCGGGTGGGTAGAGAGTATTATCAGTTTGACAGTTTTTTATTCGTTCTAGTGGAACCTACAGATTCACCCTTTCCCCTTTTCATAATGACAGAAAGTGCACTTATTCAGAAAGAGTCCACGCCCCATCCGACGAGCATAAGCAGCAAAAGCGAGAAGTGCACGACGCCCCCCTTAGAGTGCAGTGCAAGACAAGCGGTGATCCACAGGGACTAGGCAAACTAGGCAAATCCACAGGGAATAGGCAAACACTACGCACACACTTCAATTGTCAGAATGCGTTTTTATTCTTATAATATCAACTTATAAAACCGACTGTTAAAATACCAAGACTTAACAAAGGAATTTTGCGAGATGCGGATGCGAGCGGGTTTAACTCAAAACCACAACGAACTTCAACTTCCAGTTGCAAACGCATCCCAATCATTCACCAAGGGAGAGATTTCACTGTCAAAAGGGATCATAGACCACTTATACTCTTATTTTCAATGGTTAATCCAAGTTCTAAATTAACACGTATGAGGCTTTAGTTAGAGGAAAATAATTTACGGTATAGTATGTAAAGGGAAAAGATAATTATGTAGCTGATTCGTTATCAATCAGATATGAAAGTAGACAAAAATCCTGCGCAGGAGATAAGGAAATAGAATTGCCTAGGAAAAAGCTTCAAAGCCCGAACCACTATATCATATAGGTGCCATAGGAACGATCGGTCGAAAATTAAGTTATTGTATGGAAAACCTTTTTTTCATTCAAGATATTTTGATTAAACACGGCATTTAAAGATTTTACTCCATTCATTTTTGCAAAATCTTATTTACGTTGGAACGATCAGTCGCAAATCAGGTTTTTGATTAAAACCTTTTTTGGTTATCAAGATATATTGACCAAGCTCGGCATTTACTATTTTCCAGGTACTTCTTACATACGGGCAAAGCACTATGAGCATTATGACAAGGTTGGACCTCCAAGGGTATTAGATCTTCGGCGTGCCGAAGATAGCCCTTCTTTCTCGTTTCAAGTTTAACTTTTTGAAGACCCAGCATTAAGTCGAGACATGAAAAATATTTTGCTCGTCCTAGTTGATCAAGAATATCTGCAATTCTTGGAAGTGGGAACTTGTCAGCCAATTATTGTCGCCATCTTTTAAGTGGGATGTTGTATTCTGATACAGAAGTTTCTACGATTTTTTCTTTAGTTGAGCTTCAATATGCAATAAACATTTTTTTTAATTGAAAGTGAATGTGATTTGTATGTCTTTCTTTCTTTACCTGGACCTTGAGTTGCTCTTGTCGTTAGTGAGTGCATGCATGCATGCATGTGCTCAATTATTGGATGCAGACGCTCGACTAAGATCTGTATTGCACCACAAAGATTCTTGAAATATAACGTATTATCATTTCATGCGTTTACCATAGAAGAATATGAATTTACTGTTTGAATATCTTAAGGATAAAGATTATTTAATTGCAGAATTGACATAAATAAAATAGAAACTACAAGAGAAAACAAGTAAGAGGTTCTAGTCGGGAGCTCCCGACTAGGGTATACCCTGAACCCTCTTCTTCCAACATGAAATGCATATATATATTCTATTTTAGAAGCTATATGTCACATCTGGTGACTCTAGCTCTTTTTATTTACCAAAATTGCCCAAAAAACAGGATATCGATATCGAATCTTATCGATTGCTTGGAAACGAAGTAAGTTATCGATTATCGGAATGAAACTCGATCTGCGCGGGCACTAGGAGCACCTACATCTAAAATTTCAAGTCTCTAGCTCTTATAGGTTCTGAGATCCTCGCGTTCATACATACGGACGGACGGACGGACATGGCTAGATCGACTCGGCTATCGATGCTGATTAAGAATATATGTACTTTATGGGGTCGGAGAAGCTTCCTTCTGCCTGTTACATACATTTGGATTTTGCATGATTGGTCAAGTGCAAAATCAAGAAGTGTGGCAATTAAATTTTTCTATGTCTAGGACATAACCAGATCCGAGTTTCTTGCCACTCACAAATATGTTAGGAATCAATTCGTCTGCCGCGCAGAAGGCAGATGCAAAATAATTTTTAGTATCGCCACGTAAATAAAATTATTAAAATTATAATATTTTTTTTTTATAAGTTTATACTTACACTTTGGTCTACTTTAGTTTTTGCACCGCTAACAATATTTAATGATAAAACATATGCAAATTCAAAAGTTAATGCACATTTAGCAGATCATAATGAACGTCATGCTGACATCGATGGATGCCGACGTGTAAGTACGGCACAGCCGGAGAAAACATGCGTGCATATGTTAGGATAAATGTGTTAGCGCACCTGCATTGTTAGTTCAACTGATAAGCATACATACAACTTTTTGCGATAGCTCTTCCTCAGCTATATAGTGCAGTATAGAGTGGGGATTGGTTCGGTGTGTGACGGTGGAATGTGTGGACGTACTCGCACCTCTGCAGATTAGTGGCCCGTGTGTAGGTCTGAATACCCGTGGTGGTGTGGAGCTGCCTTCAACACCCTCCAACCACCACGACCATGCACACTCTCACACTCGTTCGCTCTCTGTGCGATGTAAGTGCTAGGTGCTCGATGCACGGTGTCGATGTTCGGTGTCCCAGGTCGCGATTCCCATTCATCTCATCCGACCTGTTCTTCCGTCAAATATCTTTTTTTCTCCTTTTGTCTTGTTTTGCTCGTTCATTGTAAACAATTGCTAGACTTAAGTAAACATTGTCATCACCTGAAGTCTAACGAATATTCTTCTCTTATATAATATATTTATATTGAGCATATTAATCTAAGAAAATGTTGTACAAACACGATACCTTTTTGAATTATATGATGAATATCTAAAATGAATCAGTGCTAGATTTATTTTAAGGCTCCTTTTAACAGCCAGCCCCACAAGCATGTGTAGGGTAGAATTACTATTCTACATGGGAGGGCGGGTACAGAAAGAAGGACCTTAATATCTCAGTTCATCTTCACTGCATCACATTTACTTAATATTTTGGTTTGTATCAACACAAAGATCCACCGCCACTTGCCGTGAGCAAGGCCGGAGCCTTTTGTTCGTTACAAGCTCTTGCAGCTCATTAGATTTCAGCATATTTTGCTCCTTCTCCTTGGCTAACAGCGACAAGCTAGTACTGTGTGTAAATTCGCCAACGACTACCCAGCCTAATAGCGATTTCTGAAGGGTGGGCAATATTTGTCTTGGTTTGATTTGACCTGCAAAAATCAGCTTGAAGAATAAAAAAACTCGCAATAGCATATTAATTCTTTGGGGAGATTCGGATCTGCAAGGGCTACTCCCTTCGGTGGCAAACCTTGCCAATCTAGATTTGAAAGTGGCATTCACCTCATCAATAATCTGAGATGTTTCATTGCCGATGCTACTGATGAGGTTTGCTGCCTCTGGCGATAGCGTTGGCTATCGCAGCTCCTCGTTATATGTCGCTTAGTAAAACATATTAAGCATAGCGTACGTCTTTTAACCTCCCAAAATCGCTGCAATGAATTCTTTACATTTTGGGCATGCCCTTAACACATGTGCGCTAGCACAAATGGTACACGACTTACCAATGTTGCTGCTAGCTACAGATAAGTTAGTTTTCTTTGGTCGTTGGGTGGTAAGCCATTCTTCCGCCGAACTTCTCGATTAGCCAAGTTCATACCTCCTATCGAGTGTCTCATTATCACCAATTTTCTACGAATTAAATGCAAAACTAGCGATTTTTATCGGGAGCTCCCGACTAGAGGATACACTGAACCCTCTTCTTCCAACATCAAATGCATATATATATTCTATTTTAGAAGCTATATGTCATGTTTGGTGGCTCTAGCTCGTATTATTTACAAAAATTGCCCAAAAAGGATATCGATATCGATTGCTTGGAAACGGATTAAGCTATCGATTATCGGAAACAAACTCTATCTGCGCGGGCACTAGGAGCACCTACATCTAAGATTTTAAGTCTTTAGATCTTAAAGGTTCTGAGATCCTTGCGTTCATACATACGGACAGACGGACAGACAGACGGACATGGCTAGATCGACTAGGCTATTGGTGCTGATCAAGAATATATATACTTTATGGGGTCGGAGATGCTTTCTTCTGCCTGTTACATACATTTGGATTTTGTACAAATACAATATACCCTTATGGGTTCGGGGTATAAAAATTGAGACTCTAACCGATCCAAAGTTACTCGAGAGCTGGCTAGCCACTTTATAAAAATTTAAAAATTTAATCGATTTTTTCCCCGTTAGTGGCCAATTAGGTATCAACCGGTATCAAGTCCATTTGCAGATTGTTATTGTTGTTCTTTGATAAACTACAGATTAGCTGGGTGTGTTTTGATGATATGCTTCCAGATCACTGACTTTTTGGCTTTCGCTACGGCAAATTGCTACCAGGGCGTTGACCGAACTATTTGCTATACAGCATCATGATTGCCCTCGAGTTCACCGTCAAAAGAGGGTTCCTCGTTAACTTACACATACATACATTTATATGTGTATATTGAGACAACGATTTTTCATAACAAAAATGTAATTATTCTTTTCCTTAGTCTAAGAAAGTGTCAGATCGTATAGCGGATATGGAGGAACCATTACTCAGAGAACTTAATGAAGGTATTGCAATATTTGTGCAAGAGTTTGATGAGTTTAATCGCAACTTTGAAGCAAATGGTCCAATGGTTGAAGGAATATCTGCCAAAGAAGCTAGCGAACGGGTATTTCTATTTCAAAATCGTTTCGACGAGCTTTGGCGTAAATTTGAAATGTACAGCAGTGGTGAAAAACTTTTTGGTTTACCTATAACGGAATACCCCCTGCTGCATCAGCGTAAAAGAGAATTTAATTATCTTAATCGCCTATATTCATTATATATACAAGTTTTAAAGGCTATTTCAGATTATTATGAAATGCCTTGGGCTGAAGTTGATATTGAAAAAATTAGCGCTGAGCTGGCCGATTTTCAGTTACGTTGTCGAAAGCTTCCAAAAGGTATGCAATCTTGGCCTGCGTACATTGACTTAAAGACAAAAATAGATGATTTTAATGAGACATGCCCATTACTTGAATTAATGACGAACAAAGCAATGAAGGAACGTCACTGGGTGCGATTAAATGCACTTTTCAAGACTAACTTTGACCCAACCGATCCAAAGTTCACACTTGGGAAACTACTTGATGCACCGATTTTGAAATATAAAGAAGATGTTGAAGATATTTGTGTCGGGGCTGGCAAAGAATTAGATATAGAAGCAAAATTAAAACAAATAATTGCTGATTGGGCCTTGTTAAATTTACAATTGGGACAGTTTAGAAATCGAGGAGAACTTGTTCTAAAAGGCACTGAAACATTGTCACTTATAGCCTCAATAGAGGATAGCTTAATGATAATGAACTCGCTAAGCTCCAATAGATATAATGCTCCATTTAAAAAGGAAATACAACTGTGGCTTTGGAAACTTGTAAGCACTGGTGACATTCTGGAAAAATGGCTAATGGTTCAAAATCTATGGATATACTTGGAAGCCGTTTTTGTGGGTGGTGATATATCAAAGCAACTACCTATGGAAGCAAAACGTTTCGTAAATATTGACAAAAGCTATGTTAAGATAATGATGCGAGCTCGAGAAATACCAAATGCAGTAGAGTGCTGCACTGGAGACGAATCATTAGCTACAAACTTAAATTGGTTATTTGATCAGTTAGAAACTTGCCAAAAAAGTTTAACAGGATATTTAGAATCAAAACGCCTGTTATTCCCACGATTCTTTTTTGTGTCAGATCCTGTTCTTTTGGAAATATTGGGACAAGCGTCCGATCCTACGTCAATACAACCTCATCTTTTAAGTATATTTGATGCTATTGCTACAGTTGACTTCCAGGAAAAGGCAAGTGATATAATTGATGGCATGAACTCGTCAAATCACGAAAAGGTTAAATTTGAAAATACGGTGCAGTGTGTCGGGAGCGTAGAGCTTTGGCTAGGCCGTTTGCTTAAAGAAATGCAAGATACTATGAGAACAATTCTTGCCGGAATGGCAATTAGTCTGAATGATCCGGAATTTAATTTTGCTGAGGAATTTCCTTCATTTTGTGGACAGGCGGGTGTTGTAGGAGTACAGTTACTATGGACAAAGGATTCGGAGTACGCTTTACGGAAATGTCGATCCGACAAGACTATTATGAAACGCACCAACAATAAATTTTTGGTGTTACTTAACTTTTTCATCGACTTAACTGTAAGAGATCTAACCTCACTTGATCGGATACGTTTTGAGACTATGGTCACAATTCATGTACATCAGCGCGATATTTTTGATGAGTTGTGTACACAACGCATTAAATCGGCAGGTGACTTTGAGTGGCAAAAGCAAGCCCGATTTTATTTCAACGAAGACAACGATGACGTTATTGTGGGTATTACGGATGTAAATTTTATTTATCAAAATGAATATTTGGGCGTTACTGAACGTCTGGCCATTACTCCATTGACTGATCGTTGCTATATTACTCTTGCGCAGGCTGTAGGCATGTGCATGGGTGGAGCACCAGCGGGTCCCGCTGGCACAGGCAAAACTGAAACTACGAAAGATATGGGTCGTGCCTTAGGTAAATTAGTTGTCGTTTTTAATTGCTCTGATCAGATGGATTTTCGTGGCTTGGGTCGAATTTACAAAGGACTTGCGCAGTCTGGTTCATGGGGATGCTTTGACGAATTCAACCGCATTGAGTTACCTGTATTGTCAGTGGCGGCGCAACAAATTTAGTAAGTACTTGTTATAACAAACTAAAATCATATAAATGTAATACTTATTTTTCGCAGTATTGTTCTGACGGCCCGTAAGGAAAAACGGTCTTCGTTTATATTCCTAGATGGTGATGACGTCACACTTAATCCCGAATTTGGAATATTTATTACTATGAATCCTGGTTATGCTGGTCGCCAAGAACTACCTGAGAATCTTAAGATTATGTTTCGAACGGTGGCTATGATGGTACCCGATCGACAGATCATAATAAGAGTTAAAATGGCAAGTTGTGGTTTTAAAGAAAATGTTCTACTTTCTCGAAAAATGTTCACACTATATAAATTATGCGAGGAACAATTATCGAAACAGGTGCATTACGACTTCGGCCTACGCAATATACTTTCGGTTCTAAGAACTCTTGGTTCGCAAAAGAGGTCCAACCCAACTGATACAGAGGAAACAATAGTAATGCGTGTTTTACGTGATATGAATGTTTCAAAACTTATTGACGAAGACGAAGGACTCTTCGTATCGCTTGTTGATGATATGTTTCCAGGAATAAAGTTAACAACGAATGTTTACAAGGATCTACAACGGGCTATTGTTAAAGTTTGTGATGAATCAGGTTATGTCAATAATCCAGAGTGGAATTTGAAGGTTGTACAACTTTATGAAACTTCTCTTGTGCGTCATGGACTTATGCTCATGGGCCCAACAGGATCTGGAAAAACTAGTTGCACACTCTGCATGCTTCGTTGCTTTACAAAAATGGGCCGAGCACATAAAGAAATGAGAATGAACCCTAAGGCTATTACAGCTCCACAAATGTTTGGACGTTTGGATGTAGCGACTAATGACTGGACAGATGGAATCTTTTCCACACTATGGCGACGTTCATTAAAAATTCCGCATCATCAAAACTGTTGGATTGTGCTAGATGGTCCAGTTGATGCCGTGTGGATAGAAAACTTGAATTCAGTGCTGGATGATAACAAGACACTAACTTTAGCGAATGGAGACCGCATAAAAATGGCTGATAATTCTAAACTAGTATTTGAACCAGATAACGTTGACAACGCATCACCAGCAACCGTCAGTCGTGTTGGCATGGTGTTTACAAGTTCTTCTGTTTTAAGTTGGAAAGTTTATATGGAGGCCTGGTTGATGACTCATAGCGATGATCAAGAAATTTATAGACGATGTTATGATGCAATATATGATGATGCGCATACCTTCTTGCAGACTAGGCTTGTAGCGAAAATGCGCATACTAGAAGCTATTTATATTCGACAAATGTTAGACATTATGGATGGACTTTTGATTGAAATATCTTCTCGCAGTGAAAAAGCTCTTGAACGCATGTTTTTATTTGCAATGATGTGGTCGCTTGGAGCAGTTTTAGAACTATCTGAACGTGAAAAGTTTGAAGAATATCTTTTAAAACATCCTTCAAAATTACGTACGTTAATATTTAATTGTAAAAAAAACATGTTTTATATATTATTTTTGAATAGTTTGGCCAAAACGGGGGTTGACTGAAACAATTTTTGAATACTATGTAGATGACAACGGAAGTTGGCAACACTGGAACTCGCGTGTTGATGTATTTAATTTTCCAGAGGATGAGATTCCAGAATTCGCTTCAATTTTAGTACCCAACGTGGACAATGTACGCACAGCTTTTCTCATACATAACAGTTCAATGCAGCTCAAACAAGTACTGCTTATTGGAGAACAGGGAACTGCCAAAACTGTAATGATAACTGCTTACATGGGCCGTTACGACCCCGAGGAGCATCTATCCAAATCTATTAATTTCTCGTCTGCAACTTCACCAAATATGTTCCAAGTAAGTATCATTTTTAAATAAGCTCGCCCAAGTAAATGGAAATTTCCATTGTAATGGATCCTAAGTTTCGTATTAGAAGACCGTGGTGGGAATTAATCAAATGCTGTTTGGATTAAACATCTCTAGCATTCTAGATTTTATAAATTTATTTGGCCCTAATAGATGTGAGAGAAAATTTTTAGCTTTACTTGCCAGTATGAACACCAACGAACAAATTTTCTTCATACAGAGAGACACCAAAGAAGAACCACAGTCGCGATTAGCATATTTCGGTTAAATAGCTTACACCATAAAGACATCTCGCCGGTGTACCATGAGCAACCTTTGGCATACAGATGTAGCATTCGATTATTTGTAGTTGAATGGTTCTTGCCATTCAGGATTCGGCTCATCCCATTGAAAATGGATAAGAAGGGTATAATATATTTGGGAAAATGTATGTAGGCAGAAGGAAATATTTCCGACCGCATAAAGTATATACATTCTTGATCAGTTACAACAGCCGAGTCGAAATTTAAGCTGTAGGTCCTCCAAGCGCATGCGCAGATCGCTTGATATGTGGCTTCTAGAATTTGATATATATATCAAGTATCATTAATTTTATACCTATCGCCACTTCCCAGTTACCACTACAGAGCTATAAATCAAGTTAATATCCCAAATCATATTGGTTGTTCTGACAACCATACTCTACTTGTATATAATTACCCCCATAGTTGTCTGATTGTTAATAATTTTTATCAACCTGCATTTTTGGGGAACCACTAGCATTTTCTCGTATACGGTTGTACGATTGATTTGGTATCTATCTACCTGGAGGGTGTTGTGAAAAATTGTGGCCTGGACTACCGTTAGTCATGTATTTTTAGGTTTAGTATATCGTGTATTTGTTAGTATTTTGGTCGTTGGCTTCCTTTTTATACCCTGAACCCATTAAAAATGGGTAAAACGGGTATAATGTGATTCTGCAAATGTATATGTATGTAACAGGTAGAAGGAAGCATTTCCGGCCGCATAAAGTATATATATTCTTGATAAGCATCAATAGCCGAGTCGATCTAGCCATGTCCGTCTATCAGCCTGTCCGTCTGTCCGTATGTATGAACGCAAAGATATCAGAACCTACGAGACTTTAGCTGTAGGTCCTCCTTGTGCATGCGCAGATCGAGTTTGTTTCCGATAATCGATAACTTGCCCAGTTTCCACCAAACGATAAAAATCGATATCGACATCCTGTTTTTTTGGCTAATTGGGTAAATATTGAAAGCTAGTGTCACCAAACTTCTTATGTTATATTTATATCAAGTTACTTTCATGTTATACCTATCGCCACCTCCCGCTACCACCACAGAGCTATAAATCAAGTTAATAACCAAACTTGTAATGTACATCAATTTAAGCCACAATTTAAATGCAATTGACTTTTTGAGAATACCCAAATATTCTATGGCATAATAAGATATACTGTAGAAAATATCATTAAGATTGGTTAAGGACAAAATGTTTTGATTGCTTACGTGTTAGCCGCAGCAACCGCAAATTCCAAGAATTTCTGCATACACATTCATGCGCGAGTTACGCCCTTGACGTCACCACCCCATTCACAACAATATAATGTCGAGTTCAAACCAGTTGAGCTTGCAAGCCCTATATCCGCAGCACAATCCAACTTTTAAAGATCGAAGTGTCATAAAATATTTTGACAATAAATACGACGCAACTTGTTTTGAAATAGATCCCATAATTAATTCGGTTAGGTCGCCCCAACAGCTTCACTGATTGTGACCACTTTATATAAACAATTCCGAATCGATCAGCCCAGAGCCTCGCAGCATTTCTGCTAAAGGCTCATATTGTAAACAAAAAACCATAAGTGGCTATGCCGCTCCGATGCATTAATGTAAACATAAAACAAAGCCTCAGTTGCTCTCTGCAGCTTCTCTGCTTGGCGCTCCCTATAAACAATAGCCCCAAATCGCCAACTGAGCCGTTGCACTCTTTTGTCGTAGACTTATAATTCAGTTGTAAGAAAACCACAGAACTAACCAGTACGAATAAACGCAAAATTAAAAGTTAAATTCGAGTGTTGCATTATCGAGTGTTGGTTTACATCTAAAACATATATAATTGGCGCAGCCGGTGTCGGAAATAATAAAAAACGAGAAAGAAGGGCACACCGAAGATCTAATACCCTTACAGGCCAAACGTTTTCATAATGCTCATAGTGCTTTGCTCGTATCTAAGAAGTACCGGGAATAGTAAATGCCGAGTTTGGTCAAGATATATTGATAACCAAAAAAGTTTTTATTCAAAAACCTGGTTTTCGACCGATCGCTCTTAGCATAGTTAAACTTATAAATGCCGAGTTTGGACAATATATCGTTAAAAACAAAAAATTTGTCCATATAACAACTTAATTTTCGACCGGTCGTTCCTAAGGCAGCTATATGATATAGTCTACCGATCTTAATAGGATTTTGCATATATATGGGGTGTGTAATAAAACTAATGAATGCCGAGTTTGGTCAAGATTTCTTGAAAACCAAATTATTTTTCATACAAGAATGCGACTGATCGTCCCTATGGCAGCTATATGATATAGTGGTCCGATCTTAATAGTATATTACCTATATATAATGAGTATAGTAAAATTAATAAATGCCAAGTTTGGTCAAGATAGCAGCTGTATGTTATAGTGGTTTTGAGATATGTGCTGCGTTCAACAGAAAAAGGCACTTCCGCAAAGTTTCATTAAGATAGCTTTAAAACTGAGGGACTGGTATGCATAGAAACGGACAGTCGGACAGACGGACAGACGGACATGGCTATATCGTCTATATATATACTTTATGGGGTCGGAGATGTCTCCTTCTATACGTTACACATTTCACGACAAAATTATAATACTCTCTGCAAGGGTATAGCAAATAAAACAATATGGAAAATCAACGCGATATAACAACAATGCATGAATGCATTCAAGCATTAACATAAATAATACTGGAGCAGCAGCAGCAGCAGGACCATACCAATCCAATAACGAAGGAACGAAACAGCATTAAATAAGAAACAAGATACTTAACTTTGTTCACTAGACTCTACATGGCTTTATTGCATCGGTGGACCAGGTTATGCAGGAGTATGGAAACAGTGCATTCAGCGTCATATTCAACACCAAAATTCAAGGTCAGGCGAGAACAATTTTAAACATTAAACCACCAGAAGATTGTGATACATGCAAGATCAGGCTTAGACATCATTACCGCCCCAGAACAGACCAGATAGAAAAATTAATAATTTATGGGTAGTTACCATTCGAGATTTAGATTATAAGGGTCGTCATATTGTTGAAGAAATTACAGATTTTTCAGTATTTGATAATGATAGCCTAGTTGACATATAAAGTGGCTTGTTAGTAATTCCCAGATTATCACATCTAAAAAAATGTAAAATCTAAATAGTTTAAAAAGTTTAATAAGTCTGGTTCGTGTACAGACTTGGCTAAATATTCCATAGCCAAGTCGAACTTCTTTCTTCTTAATTCTCAATGCTATGAGAATTATTTAACTCATTGTAAAAGGCAATTTGCCCAAAATCCGAGACAGTTTTATAATTTTGTAAACTTGAAGCGTAAATCTTCAAGTTTGCCATCTTCTTTTTTCTTGGCTTGGATAAAGCTAACAATGACACTGATTCTGCTAACCTCTTTGCTAATTTTTTCCAATCAACTTACTCTTCCGTCTGTCCTAATACTAATTCTTACCCTTATACTATTTCTTCCGCTAGTTCTATACCTCCTCCCATTATTTCACACTCCTCTCTCCTATTAGCTATAAACTCTTTAAAATATTCTTACTCTCCTGAGCAGGACAATATTCCTAGTTGTCTACTCAAGGAGTGTAGTTCTTCCCTTCTTTATCCATTGCTAAAGCTTTTTAATCTATCCCTTGAAACTTCTGTCTTTCCATCTCTTTGGAAAGAATCTTATATCATTCCTCTTCACAAAAAAGGTGGGAAGTCTGATATACGAAATTACAGGGGCATTGCAAAACTGTCCGCTATTCCTAAATTATTTGAAAAAATAATCACTTCGAATTTGCAGCATTTCTGGAAATCAGTTGTTCCCCTGTTCAACATGGAATCGCAAAGCATCGGTCAACTACGACTACTTCCTTGGTAAATGATGCTTTCCTTTCGAAAATGCAAACTGATGTTATTTACACTGACTTCAGTAAGGCGTTTGACTCTGTGCACCATGACATTTTACTTATTAAACTTGACCGAATCGGTTTCCCCCTGTCTCTTTTGCTTTGGATTAATTCTTATTTAAAAGGTAGGACCCAAAGAGTAATGCTCAGGCTGACTACCTCTAAGCGGGTTCACGTTACTTCTGGTGTTCCTCAAGGTAGTCATCTTGGACCTTTACTCCTTACTCTTATTATAAATGATCTCCCCTCTGTTATATCACATGCCCGTGTACTCATGTATGCGGACGATGTCAAACTTTTTCTATCATACACTAATCCCCTACATCATTCTCGTCTATAAGACGATTTGAACGCTATGCAACTATGGTGTTCGGCCAATCAATTGCATCTAAATTGTTCAAAGTGTATGTTTATGACATTTAATCGTACTACACCTTATCTTGTCAGTTAAACAATCGACAATATCGCTTTGCAACGTATACTAACAGTTAAGGGTCTAGGCGTTATTTTTGATTCTAAACTCTGTTTCAATCTTCACATAGATACCATCGGAAATGAGGCAAAATGTGTACTTGGATTCATTAAACGATGGTCTAAAGAGTTTAACGATCCTTTTATAACAAAACTTCTTCTTTTATAACAAAACTGTCCGCTATTCCTAAATTATTTGAAAAAATAATCACTTCGAATTTGCAGCATTTCTGCAAATCAGTTGTTTCCCCTGTTCAACATGGATTCGTAAAGAAACGGTCAACTACGATCTATCTGCTTGAGTTTACTTCCTTGGTAAATGATGTTTTCCTTTCGAAAATGCAAACTGATGTCATTTACACTGACTTCAGTAAGGCGTTTGACTCTGTGCACCATGACATTTTACTTTTTAAACTTGACCGAATAGGTTTCCCCCTGTCTCTTCTGCTTTGGATTAATTCTTATTTAAGAGGTACGACCCAAAGAGTAATGCTGAGGCTGACTACCTCTAAACGGGTTCACGTTACTTCTGGTGTTCCTCAGGGTAGTCATCTTGGACCTTTACTCTTTACCCTTTTTATAAATGATCTCCCCTCTGTTATATCACATGCCCGTGTACTCATGTATGCGGACGATGTCAAACTTTTTCTATCATACACTAATCCCCTACATCATTCTCGTCTACAAGACGATTTGAACGCTATGCAACTTTGGTGTTCGGCCAATCAATTGCATCTAAATTGTTCAAAGGGTATGCTTATGGCATTTAATCGTACTACACCTTATCTTGTCAGTTATACAATCGACAATATCCCTCTACAGAACTGTCTCTACCCCTAATAAAATCATTGCTTTCAGGATACCTTCGGGAAGTCGCTGACCATTCCCAGCTATGAGCAGGGGCATAGCTTGCCGGACAGGGTGAAAAATTTTCCCCCACCGGGTCGGTGATTTTCCATTACTTTTTACTTTTCTCTTTGTTCTATCTAACTTACATGGCTTTATTTTATTAACAATCTTCTTATTATCTTTTTTCCTATTTATTGTATTTTCTTTATTAATATAGCAAATTAAGATTTTTTTTAATTTTACTTGAGAACAGTTTTTCCTACTTACAACCTTCTGCTTAGATGTAGGCTTTAATAGCGTCACTGACAAAATTAGCTGTGAAAAGGGGCACAGCTGGCCGGACTGGCAAATAAAACACCTCCATCGGTCGGTGATGCTATTTAGAAAATTGTATTCTTTAACTAGGCTTTTAGCATATAATTCTATTATCTATTGTATAATCTATTGAATAATGAGGAACACACTCGGTTTTTCGACCATTAATAAATAAATAAAATAAACAACGAGTCAAGGAATTAGCATCCGACCCTATGGCAATTTCATGAACGAACAACATTATCTGACGTAAGGACAGAAATTGCATACTTTTTTGGACTAAATTATGGAAATTTAAATAAAAAACTATTCTAAACAAGGGCAAAATCAAAATCAAAATATTCAAAACCAAAATAATCAAAACCAGAACTCTGGACGTAACAACATAGATAACAGACAAACCAATAATAACTCTAACAATAGGAATCAGAATAATGAACAAATTCAGGGAAATCAAAAGTAAAGTAAAACAAATAAATGCCGAGTTTGGTCAAGATATCTTGATAAACAAAATGTTTTTTCATACAAAAACTTAATATTCGACCGATCGTTCCTATGGCAGCTATATGATATAGTGGTCCGATCCAGCGGGATTTCACATATGAACTGCGTGCAATAGAAAGAGCGACTTCTGCAAAATTTCATTAAGATAGCCTTAAAACTGAGAGACTAGTTCGCATAGAAACAGACAGACGGACAGACGGACACACGGTCAGACGGACAGACGGGCATGGCTATATCGGCTCGGCTGTTGATACTGATCAAGAATATATATACTTTATGGGGTCATAGATATCTGCTTCTATGCTAATAATAGCAAGCACCAATAGAAGCAATGAGTGTTGACAATCAAATGAGGAAAATCCTGCAAGTTCAAGCGTTGTAGATGAACCAACCTTTTTTACCAATTAGCCTCGAATGAAAAGAAAATTTTTATTGAGGGAAACACATATATAATCCTAGTTGACACGGGGTCAACTATTAGTATTCTTAACACAGCATGTGTGTATACATCTAAATATACAATAATTGAAAAATATTCCTTAATTATTCATATAATAAACGGTGAACTAAAAACTAATATTTTTTTGTAAAAACTAAAGTACCAGGTGAGTTTATCCAGAAAATGCACGATCAAGATGGGTAGATTTGCCCCTAGAAAAATCTTATGATTTTCTATATGGCATGGATTTTATCCAAAGAAATGTTTAAAGTATTGATTTTAAAAACAAAATTATAAAACTTTTTAATGGGGTTGAAATTCCATTCCTATCGAAACAACCAATTGATGTTTGTGTTATGGAAATAAGTGAAATTGAAGACCTCGATGTATATGAATTAAACAAAGAAGAAACTGAAATCGTTAAACGTTCAACAAATAAATACAGAAATTTATACTTTAAAGATGGAGATATGTTGACTAATACAAATTCAGTAGTTCACAGTATAAGAACAACTACAGATCAACCAATTAACTCAAAAATTTAGAGAAAACAAATTATTGAAATGGAAAGAAGTGGTATAATCAGGAAAATTAAAGCAGATACAGTTCTCCTATTTGTGATACCTAAAAAAAATTGATCAATCAGGAGTACAAAAATTTCGAATATGTGTAGACTATCGACGCTTAAATCAGGTTACCGTTCCTGATAAGTATCCATTACCTATCATGGACGCAATATTAGACAAGTTGGAGAAATCTCAGTATTTCAGCACTTTAGATTTTGCAAAAGCATATCCGATTTTAAGGGATAAACAAGACATAGAAAAGACAGCTTTCGTTAAACCAATGGGCTTATACGAGTATATAAGAATGCCTTTTGGATAAAAAAATGAACGAGCAACATTTCAATGATTAATGAACGAAATATTAAGGGGCTTTATTTACAAAATCTGTGTTGTATATCTGGATGACATATTAATTTCTTTAACAACTCGGGAGGAACACAAATATGCATTGGAAAAAATTTTCAGAAAGCTTCAAGAGCATAATTTGAAACAATACAGAATTTTTAGGTCACATTCTAACGAAAGAAGGGTTGAAACCAAACCCAAATAAAATTGAATCAATTAAACTGATACCACTTCCAAAAACAGAAAAACTGTTAAAAAGATTTTTAGGAATGACAGGATTTTATAGAAAATTTACGAAAGACTACTCTAAAATAGCTCACCCAATGATTTGATATTTGCAAAAAAGTTGTGCAATCAATCAAAACGACCCATAATATATAGATGCTTTCGAAAACTTATAAGCACTAATTATATCACATCCGATTCCTAAATATCCAGAATTTGACAAACCATTTACAGTTACTACAGATGCCAGTGACTTTGCAATTAACGCTGTTTTATCACAGCAAGAGCACCCTATTGCTTTTGCTTCCAGAACTCTAAACAAACATGACAAAAATTATAGTACAATGGATAAAGAATTTCTATCCATTGTTCAAGCAGTGGACTATATCAGACACTATTTATTTGGTAACAAATATCAAATCGTTACAGACCATGAAAATCTCAATTATTAATTTAAAGGTAAAAAATGACATCCCTACACCAAAGATGGCTCCTAAAATTTCAGGAGTTTGATTATGAAATATTATATTTGAAAGGAAAAGATAATAAAGTAGCAGACTTTTTGAGTAGACAGGAAACAGCCGAACTAATAAATAAAAACAATAATGAAGAATTAAATTTTAAATTATCAGACACTACACAAAAGAATCACTGCACAGTGACATAAATGAAACATTTTATAGTTAAGGGACAAAATTTACTTACCAAGATTAAGAAACCATATTCACTTAATTATTTCAAATTGTAACAAATGTAAAGAAATAATGTATGACAGAAACCCGATAAAAGAAAATTGTTATATAACTGAAACGCCCAAAACAAAAAAAACAAATTATTCATTTATACACATTTCATGTAAAACACAAAAGTTTTTTAACCACTGTAGATAAGCTCAATAAATTTGCGGTAGAGTATAATATAAAATACAGAAATTGGAGAACAAAGATGCAAATTATAATTGAACATTTTACAAAATTTAACAAACCTGAAAAGATAATTATGGACAATGAATTCAGATCAGAACAAATAATACAATTTTTAGAATCAGAACAGGTAGAAGTACATTTTACAAAACCCAACTCACATACAGGAATCGCAGATATTGAAAGATTACATTCTAAAATAATTGAAATACTGAACGGAATAGACAATGACTTATTAATTGAATCAAACATTCAAATAGCTATTGGAGATTATACTAACTGTTACCACTTCACAATTAAATGCTCACCGAATTACGCAAAAATTACGGAAGATGACAAAAACTTAACACTTAAATATCAGATTTTAAAAACAAAATTATAAATTAACGAAACATTATAAGAGAACTCTGAAGAACAACGAGAAGAAGGACCAATAAAATTCGAGAAAGAAAGGCTATCTTCGGCACGCCGAAGATCTAATGCCCATGCAGACCCAAATTTTCGACCGATCGTTCCTATGGCAGCTATATGATATAGTGGTCCGATCCAGAGGGTTTTCACATATGAATTGCGTGCAACAGAAAGAGGGACTTCTGCAAAATTTCATTAAGATAGCTTTAAAACTGAGAGACTAGTTCGCATAGAAACAGACAGACGCACAGACGGGCAGACGGACATGACTCTATCGACTCGGCTGTTGAAGCCGAATATATATACTTTACGGGGTCCGAGATGTCTCCTTCGTTACACATTTCACGACAAAATTATAATACCCTCTGCAAGGGTATAATTATTGGCGAGTCAGACACAAGGACGAACCCTTCTTCCTTCGTTACACATTTCACGACAAAATTATAATACCCTCTGCAAGGGTATAATTATAAGCGAGTCAGACACAAGGACGAACCCTTTTTCAGATTTACCAAATTACAAAATGTTCACCCATGTAATATAAAAAGACCATTATAGCTTGAAACTAACCCAAAAGCAAATAGCAATGCACAGTACAATTTTTACTAATTACTCTAACCATTGCCAAAAGCCAAAAATAACAAGAGGTTCTAGTCGGGAGCTCCCGACTAGTGGATATCCTGAACCCTCTTATTACAACACCAAATAAATTAATAAAAAAAAGTTCCCTTGGCAGGGCTCGAATTTGCAACTGACCGCATTACTTACTGTCGACCCTACTCAACAGCCACACCAGCAAAAAAAAAAAATAATAATACTTTCCCCGGTAGGGCTCGAACTCGCGACAGACCGCACCACTTGCTGTGCCTCTACTCGGCAGCCACACCAACAATTAAGTACTTATGATAAAGAAAGGAACTAAAATAACATTACAAAAAAAGATGCAATTACCATGCTATTAGAATGCATTAGAATTGCATATAACTTTGGTTTTTCTCAACCGATCTTTATGAAATTTTCTACAGTATATCTTATTGTACCATAGAATATTTGTGTATTATGAAAAAATCAATTGCATTTAAATTGTGGTTTAAATTGGTTGGCAATAAAATTTGGGTTATTAACTTGATTTAAAGCTCGGGTGGTAGCGGGGAGGTGGCGATAGGTATGAAATGAAAGATACTTGAAATATCTATAATATTCTAGAAGCAACATATCATGTTTGGTGGCTCTAGCTCTAATTATTTACCCAATCTGCTAGAAAAAAACAGGATGTCGATATCGATGCTGATCAAGAATATATATACTTTATGGGGTCGGAGATGTTACATACATTTGGATTTTGCACAAATACAATATACCCTTATACCCATTTTTAATGGGTTCAGGGTATAAAAATACTTCTTTACAGATCCCATTTTTCATATGTTGTATACTAACAACATTGACTTTGATAGACACAAGATTGCATATTATTTGTTTTTATTTTTTTTTTACCATATACAATTTAATAAACTAGCTCTTATATCTTCACTTTTTACAAATTATCAAAAAAATAATTAAAGCAATTTTACACACTCGTCATTAACAGTGAGGGCACTGTTAATTAACATGATTAGATGCTCAGGCTTTGTTTTGATATAACGCTTAACACACACATTATTTCTCATATCGGCATATAGGCATAGATACATATATGTTATATATAGCTAGTTACATGTATAGTAGTGTACTTTTGACATGACATATATTTATATATACTCATACTCATATTCTACTCACTTCTTGCTTGCAAGTAAATATTATGTAAAAATTAAATCTTGACATTTATAGGCTTCAAAAACTCTTGTTTTTTTCTTACTATTTTTGTATTTTGTTGTTGTTGTGAGTTTGTTTTAGTCTTCTAAATACATTTTACGAAACATACACACAAGAATTGCTACTATCTTCGATCCTGCATGACCACCTGCTTGGAGGCACCCGCCCGCACACTTGACTTGACCTCGTAACCGCCCAGAGAGGCAGTGCCATCCCGCACTATATACAGCTTGGTATCCTTCAAAATCTCATCGATTAATGAGTTGGGATTCACGCGCGTCTCCTCGACACGATCCGAAACGCGCGGCCCATCATCGAGGGCGCCCTTTTTACGTTTCTCACCGCTGCTTTTCGTGCGATCTAGAGATCCTGTTTCACTTATAACTATCGAACCGGAACTGGGATTCCTAGCGTGCCCCGAGTCACCCTCGGAACTTTGCCTCGAATGTTGACTGTGCGAAAAACAACTATAACCCGAACCTTTTGACATTTGACTAGTATTACTGGAATTTCTGGAGTGTCCCATTTCCTTAAGCGCTGCTGTATTAACAGTAACGCCCACACCACCGCCGCTAATGCTAACGCCAGTGGTGCCATGTTGCTACCAATAACGCCCAATCCGGGCAGCGTCTGGGTGACGGTGACGGGCGTGGTGGCACTGGATGAGGCAATCACATGCTGCTGCAGATTGTCCGTGGTCAGCGTAACCGCCGATTCCGAAGACTCGGACAGCCCGGAGTCTGTAACAATGGCCGCTATCTCTGTTCCGGCTAGACCAACTAGAAATTATCGCCCCTAATTCCTATCTATCCTATCTACGTGCACAATAGACTACGCTATGCACTATCCTTTTCGCGTGCTATGTAAAAATTATAATAGTTTGCATCACGTTTTCTCTACAGAACTGTCTCTACACCTAATAAAATCGTTGCTTTCAGGATACCTTCGGGAATTCGCTGACCATTCCCAGCTATGAGCAGGGGCATAGCTTGCCGGACAGGCTGAAAAATTTTCCCCCACCGGGTCGGTGATTTTCCATTACATTTTACTTTTCTCTTTGTCCTATCTAACTTACATGGCTTTATTTTATTAACAATCTTCTTATTTTCTTTTTTCCTATTTATTGTATTTTCTTTATTAATATAGCAAATTAAGATTATTTTTAATTTTACTTGAGAACACTTTTTTCCTACTTACAACCTTCTGCTTAGCTGTAGGCTCTAATAGCGTCACTGACAAAATTAGCTGTGAAAAGGGGCACAGCTGGCCGGACTGGCAAATAAAACACCTCCATCGGTCGGTGATGCTATTTAGAAAATTGTATTCTTTAATTAGGCTCTTAGCATATAATTCTATTATATATTGTATAATCTATTGAATAATGAGGAAGACACTCGGTTTGTCGACCATTAATAAATAAATAAAATAAACAACGAGTCAGCTATATGATTTAGTGGTCCGATCTAAATAGGATTTTGCATATATATGATGAGCATAGTAAAACTAATAAATGCCCAGTTTGGTTAAGAAACCTTGAAAAACAAAATGTTTTTGCAAACAAAAACTTAATTTTTGACCGATCGTTCCTATGGCAGCTATATGATATAGTGGTCCGATCTAAATACGATTTTGCTTATATATGATATAGTGGTCCAATCTTTATAGGATTTTGCCTATAGGAGGATTATAGTAAAACATACATACAGCTTAATTTTCGACCGATCGTTCCTATGACAGCTATATGATATAGTGGTCCGATCTTAATAGTATATTGCCTCTATATGAGGAGTATAGTAAAACTAATAAATGCCGAGTTTGATTCAGATATCTTGTAAAACAAATTGTTTTTTCATAAAAAAACTTAATTTTCGTCCGATCGTTCCTGTGGCAACTATATGAGTGGTCCGATTTTAATAGGATTCTGCATATATATAAGGAGCATAGTAAAACTAATAAATGCCGAGTTTGATTAGGATATCTTGAAAAACAAAATGTTTTTTCAAACAGAAACTTAATTTTCGACCGTTCGTTCCTATGGCAGCTATATGATATAGTGGTCCGATCTTAATAGGATTCTGCTTATATATAAGGAGTAAAGTAAAACAAATAAATGCCGAGTTTGGTCAAGATATCTTGATAAACAAAATGTTTTTTCATACAAAAACTTAATATTCGACCGATCGTTCCTATGGCAGCTATATCAATCATTTGTGATGCTAAACATTGGCCTCCACACATGATTGTTCACGAGTTCAAGCCTAAAAAGCGTAACCAGCCTGTTACCCTTCCAGTCCCTTCAATACAGGGTACCATTTCTGCCCCAAAAAACTAGCTTCATCTTCTGACCAAATCTTTATTCATTATCAGAATGTTAGAGGTCTTATTTCAAAACTTAAAAATCTTTTCATGGCCAGCACTTCCTTCAATTCGGATATAATAGCATTTTCAGAAACATGGTTGAACTCAACCATATCTGATTTTGAGATTTTATCAAATAACTTTATTTTGTATAGAAATGATCGGCCGACTCGAGGTGGTGGGGTGTTAATTGCCGTTAAAGCCACTCTCCAGTCTGAACTTTTCTGTTCTAGTACGCCTACTGACGCTGAGATTGTCTCAGTTAATGTGTCTTTTCCTACACGGAATGTCTATGTAACATGCTCTTATGTCCCACCTTCTTCTGATATTCAAGTTTATATGAAACATATTACTTGTATTAAAGAAGTTTCTTCACACGTGCGTGATAGTGACCTATTTATGGTGTTGGGTGATTTTAATTTGCCCAACATCTCTTGGTCATTATTTACTGCCAAAAATTATCTAGTGCCCTCAGCACAGCACGATTTTATAGACTGCATGCTTGATCTTTCGTTGTTTCAAATCAATTCAATTTCTAATCATTTGATTAGAACACTTGACCTTGTATTTGTTAACGACTACCTTATTTGTAATGTGTCTAGGTCCCCTCCTTTATCTCTTCCTGAGGATGTCTATCATCCAACTTTAGAGATTGCAATGCTAAATTGTAATCCTTTCATTTCGTGCTCATCAGCCAATAAGCCCCGCTATTGCTTTCGCAAAGGAAATTTTTCTTTGCTGAATCAGCTTATTTATTCAACCGATTGGTCTTTCATATATGACTCAGTTGATATGAATACAGCCATTAATTTTTTTTACATCACCCTAATCTCCCTCTTAGATGTGTGTATTCCTAAGTCAATTCCTTCGACTACTTTTTCAAAACCACCCTGGTTTACTACCAGATTATCACATCTAAAAAATATAAAATCTAGATATTTTAAAAAGTTTAAAAAGTCTGGTTCGTGTACAGACTTGGCTAAATATTCCATAGCCAAGTCGAACTTCTTTCTTCTTAATTCTCAATGCTATGAGAATTATCTAACTCGTTGTAAAAGACAATTTGCCCGAAATCCGAGACAGTTTTATAATTTTGTAAACTTGAAGCGTAAATCTTCAAGTTTGCCATCTTCTTTTTTTCTTGGCTTGGATAAAGCTAGCAATGACACTGATTCTGCTAACCTCTTTGCTAATTTTTTCCAATCAACTTACTCTTCAGTCTGTCCTAATATTAATGCTTACCCTTATACTATTTCTTCCGCAAGTTATATACCTCCTCTAATTATTTCACACTCCTTTCTCCTATTAGCTATAAACTCTTTAAAGTCTTCTTACACTCCTGGGCCGGACAATATTCCTAGTTGTCTACTCAAGGAGTGTAGTTCTTCCCTTCTTTATCCATTGCTAAAGCTTTTTAATCTATCCCTTGAAACTTCTGTCTTTCCATCTCTTTGGAAAGAATCTTATATCATTCCTCTTCACAAGAAAGGTGGGAAGTCTGATATACAAAATTACAGGGGCATTGCAAAACTGTCCGCTATTCCTAAATTATTTGAAAAAATAATCACTTCGAATTTGCAGCATTTCTGCAAATCAGTTGTTTCCCCTGTTCAACATGGATTCGTAAAGAATCGGTCAGCTACGACCAATCTGCTTGAGTTTACTTCCTTGGTAAACGATGCTTTCCTTTCGAAAATGCAAACTGATGTCATTTACACTGACTTCAGTAAGGCGTTTGACTCTGTGCACCATGACATTTTACTTTTTAAACTTGACCGAATAGGTTTCCCCCTGTCTCTTCTGCTTTGGATTAATTCTTATTTAAAAGGTACGACCCAAAGAGTAATGCTGAGGCTGACTACCTCTAAACGGGTTCACGTTACTTCTGGTGTTCCTTAAGGTAGTCATCTTGGACCTTTACTCCTTACCCTTATAAATGATCTCCCCTCTGTTATATCACATGCCCGTGTACTCATGTATGCGGACGATGTCAAACTTTTTCTATCATACACTAATCCCCTACATCATTCTCGTCTACAAGACGATTTGAACGCTATGCAACTATGGTGTTCGGCCAATCAATTGCATCTAAACTGTTCAAAGTGTATGTTTATGACTTTTAATCGTACTACATCTTGTCAGTTATACAATCGACAATATCCCTTTGCAACGTATACTAACAGTTAAGGATCTAGGCGTAATTTTTGATTCTAAACTCTGTTTCAATTTTCACATAGATACCATCGTTAATGAGGCAAAAGGTGTACTTGGATTCATTAAACGATGGTCTAAAGAGTTTAACGATCCTTTTATAACAAAACTTCTGTACATCTCTCTTGTTCGCCCTATCCTTGAATACTGCTCTTGCATTTGGTCTCCACAGTATAACAACAGCCAGGATCGTATTGAATCTGTTCAGAAGCAATTTCTGCTTTTTGCCTTACGAGGTTTAAATTGGGACCCTAATCTTCGGTTGCCGTCCTACTCCCGCAGACTGCTTCTTCTCAACCTTCCGTCGTTAACCAACCGTAGGACAATTCTCGGTGTTGTCCTTCTACATAAGTTGATTATTGGCGACATAGATTCTCCTTTTTTGCTAGGGCGTCTTCAATTCTCTGTTCCGGCTAGACCAACCAGAAATTATCGCCCCTTTTTACTATCTACGTGCACGACAGACTACGCTATGCACAATCCTTTTCGCGTGCTATGTAAAAATTATAATAGTTTGCATCACGTTTTCTCTACCGAACTGTCTCTACCCCTAATAAAATCGTTGCTTTCAGGATACCTTCGGGAAGTCGCTGACCATTCCCAGCTATGAGCAGGGGCATAGCTTGCCGGACAGGCTGAAAAATTTTCCCCCACCGGGTCGGTGATTTCCCATTACTTTTCTCTCTGTCCTATCTACTTAACACTCTTAATCTAACTTACATTGCTTTACTTTATTAACAATCTTCTTACTTTCATTTTTCCTATTTATTGTATTTTCTTTATTAATATAGCAAATTAAGATTATTTTAATGTTACTTGAAAACACTTTTTTCCTACTTACAACCTTCTGCTTAGATGTAGGCTCTAATAGCGTCACTGACAAGATTAGCTGTGAAAAGGGGCACAGCTGGCCGGACTGGCAAATAAAACACCTCCATCGGTCGGTGATGCTATTTAGAAAATTGTATCCTTTAACTAGGCTTTTAGCATAAAATTTTATTGTATAATCTATTGAATAATGAGGAAGACACTCGTTTTGTCGACCATTAATAAATAAATAAATAAATATGATATAGTGGTCCGATCCAGCGGGATTTCACATATGAACTGCGTGCAATAGAAAGAGCGACTTCTGCAAAATTTCATTAAGATAGCCTTAAAACTGAGAGACTAGTTCGCATAGAAACAGACAGACGGACAGACGGACACACGGTCAGACGGACAGACGGGCATGGCTATATCGACTCGGCTGTTGATGCTGATCAAGAATATATATACTTTATGGGGTCATAGATATCTGCTTCTATGCTAATAATAGCAAGCACCAATAGAAGCAATGAGTGTTGACAATCAAATGAGGAAAATCCTGCAAGTTCCTGCGTTGTAGATGAACCAACCTTTTTTACCAATTAGCCTCGGATGAAAAGAAAATTTTTATTGAGGGAAACACATATATAATCCTAGTTGACACGGGGTCAACTATTAGTATTCTTAACACAGCAAGTGTGTATACATCTAAATATACAATAATTGAAAATTATTCTTAAATTATTCATACAATAAACGGTGAACTAAAAACTAATATTTCTTTTGTAAAAACTAAAGTACCAGGTGAGTTTATGCAGAAAATGCACGATCAAGATGGGTAGATTTGCCCCTAGAAAAATCTTATGATTTTCTATATGGCATGGATTTTATCCAAAGAAATGTTTAAAGTATTGATTTTAAAAACGAAATTATAAAACTTTTTAATGGGGTTGAAATTCCATTCCTATCGAAACAACCAAATGATGTTTGTGTTATGGAAATAAGTGAAATTGAAGACCTCGATGTATATGAATTAAACAAAGAAGAAACTGAAATCGTTAAACGTTCAACAAATAAATACAGAAATTTATACTTTAAAGATGGAGATGTGTTGACTAATACAAATTCAGTAGTTCACAGTATAAGAACAACTACAGATCAACCAATTAACTCAAAAATTTAGAGAAAACAAATTATTGAAATGGAAAGAAGTGGTATAATCAGGAAAAGTAAAAGCAGATACAGTTCTCCTATTTGTGATACCTAAAAAAAAATGATCAATCAGGAGTACAACAATTTCGAATATGTGTAGACTATCGACGCTTAAATCAGGTTACCGTTCCTGATAAGTATCCATTACCTATCATGGACGCAATATTAGACAAGTTGGAGAAATCTCAGTATTTCAGCACTTTAGATTTTGCAAAAGCATATCAGATTTTAAGGGATAAACAAGACATAGAAAAGACCGCTTTCGTTAAACCAATGGGCTTATACGAGTATATAAGAATGCCTTTTGGATAAAAAAATGAACGAGCAACATTTCAATGATTAATGAACGAAATATTAAGGGGCTTTATTTACAAAATCTGTGTTGTATATCTGGATGACATATTAATTTCTTTAACAACTCGGGAGGAACACAAATATGCATTGGAAAAAATTTTCAGAAAGCTTCAAGAGCATAATTTGAAACAATACAGAATTTTTAGGTCACATTCTAACGAAAGAAGGGTTGAAACCAAACCCAAATAAAATTGAATCAATTAAACTGATACCACTTCCAAAAACAGAAAAACTGTTAAAAAGATTTTTAGGAATGACAGGATTTTATAGAAAATTTACGAAAGACTACTCTAAAATAGCTCACCCAATGATTTGATATTTGCAAAAAGGTTGTGTAATCAATCAAAACGACCCACAATATATAGATGCTTTCGAAAACTTATAAGCACTAATTATATCACATCCGATTCCTTCCAGAATTTGACAAACCATTTACAGTTACTACAGATGCCAGTGACTTTGCAATTAACGCTGTTTTATCACAGCAAGAGCACCCTATTGCTTTTGCTTCCAGAACTCTAAACAAACATGAAAAAAATTATAGTACAATGGATAAAGAATTTCTATCCATTGTTCAAGCAGTGGACTATATCAGACACTATTTATTTGGTAACAAATATCAAATCGTTACAGACCATGAAAATCTCAATTATTAATTTAAAGGTAAAGAAATGACATCCAGACATCAAAGATGGCTCCTAAAATTGCAGGAGTTTGATTATGAAATATTATATTTGAAAGGAAAAGATAATAAAGTAGCAGACTTTTTGAGTAGACAGGAAACAGCCGAACTAATAAATAAAAACAATAATGAAGAATTAAATTTTGAATTATCAGACACTACACAAAAGAATCGCTGCACAGTGACATAAATGAAACATTTTATAGATAAGGGACAAAATTTACTTACCAAGATTTAGAAGCCATATTCACTTAATTATTTCAAATTGTAACAAATGTAAAGAAATAATGTATGACAGAAACCCGATAAAAGAAAATTGTAATATAACTGAAACGCCCAAAACAAAAAAACAAATTATTCATTTATACACATTTCATATAAAACACAAAAGTTTTTTAACCACTATAGATAAGCTCAATAAATTTGCGGTAGCGTATAATATAAAATACAGAAATTGGAGAACAAAGATGCAAATTATAATTGAACATTTTACAAAATTTAACAAACCTGAAAAGATAATTATGGACAATGAATTCAGATCAGAACAAATAATACAATTTTTAGAATCAGAACAGGTAGAAGTACATTTTACAAAACCCAACTCACATACAGGAATCGCAGATATTGAAAGGTTACATTCTAAAATAATTGAAATACTGAACGGAATAGACAATGACTTATCAATTGAATCAAACATTCAAATAGCTATTGGAGATTATAATAACTGTTACCGCTTCACAATTAAATGCTCACCGAATTACGCAAAAATTATGGAAGATGACAAAAACTTAACACTTAAATATCAGATTTTAAAGACAAAATTATAAATTAACGAAACATTATAAGAGAACTCTGAAGAACAACGAGAAGAAGGACCAATAAAATACGAGAAAGAAAGGCTATCTTCGGCACGCCGAAGATCTAATGCCCATGCAGACCCAACCTTTCGACCGATCGTTCCTATGGCAGCTATATGATATAGTGGTCCGATCCAGAGGGTTTTCACATATGAATTGCGTGCAACAGAAAGAGGGACTTCTGCAAAATTTCATTAAGATAGCTTTAAAACTGAGAGACTAGTTCGCATAGAAACAGACAGACGGACAGACGCACAGACGGACAGACGGACATGACTATCGACTCGGCTGTTGATGCCGAATACATATACTTTACGGTGTACGAGATGTCTCCTTCGTTACACATTTCACGACAAAATTATAATACCCTCTGCAAGGGTATAATTATAAGCGAGTCAGACACAAGGACGAACCCTTCTTCAGATTTACCAAATTACAAAATGTTCACCCATGTAATATAAAAAGACCATTACAGCTTGAAACTAACCCAAAAGCAAATAGTAATGCACAGTACAATTTTTACTAATTACTCTAACCATTGCCAAAAGCCAAAAATAACAAGAGGTTCTAGTCGGGAGCTCCCGACTAGGGGATACCCTGAACCCTCTTATTCCAACACCAAATAAATTAATAAAAAAAAGTTCCCTTGGCAGGGCTCGAATTTGCAACTGACCGCATTACTTACTGTCGACTCTACTCAACAGCCACACCAGCAAAAAAAAAAATAATAATACTTTCCCCGGTAGGGCTCGAGCTCGCGACAGACCGCACCACTTGCTGTGCCTCTACTCGGCAGCCACACCAACAATTAAGTACTTATGATAAAAAAAGGAACTAAAACAATAGGAATCAGAATAATGAACAAATTCAGGGAAATCAAAACCAAAATCAAAGAAATAATCAAAACCAAAATTATAATCAAAGCAAAAATTACTATCAAAACTATTACTATAATCACAATCAGAATTACAACCATAATCGCCAAAAGTCAGAATACTAGACGGCAGCAAAATTTTAACCAAAACCAAAATTTTCAAAAAAACGAGAAAGAAAGCCTTTCTTCGGTACGCCGAAGATCTAATACCCTTGCAGACCCAACCTTTTCATAATGCTTATAGTGCTTCGCCCGTATCTAAGAAGCACAGGGAAAATAGTTAATGCTGAGTTTGGGCAAGATATCCTGATAAACAAAATGTTTTTTCATACAACTTAATTTTCGACCGATCGTTCCTATGGCAGCTATACGACATAGTGGTCCGATCTTAAAAGGATTTGCATATATATGAGGAGCATAGTAAAACTAATAAATGCCGAGTTTGGTTAAGATACCTTGAAAAACAAAATGTTTTTTCAAACAAAAACTTAATTTTTGACCGATTGTCCCTATGGCAGCTATATGATATAGTGGTCCGATCTAAATAGGATTTTGCCTATATTGATATAGTGGTCTAATCTTTATAGGATTTTGCCTATAGGAGGATTATAGTATAACATACATACAGCTTAATTTTCGACCGATCGTTCCTATGACAGCTATATGATATAGTGGTCCGATCTTAATAGTATATTGCCTCTATATGAGGAGTATAGTAAAACTAATAAATGCCGAGTTTGGTTCAGATATCTTGTAAAACAAATTGTTTTTTCATAAAAAAACTTAATTTTCGTCCGATCGTTCCTGTGGCAACTATATGATATAGTGGTCCGATTTTAATAGGATTCTGCATATATATAAGGAGCATAGTAAAACTAATAAATGCCGAGTTTGATTAGGATATCTTGAAAAACAAAATGTTTTTTCAAACAGAAACTTAATTTTCGACCATTCGTTCCTATGGCAGCTATATGATATAGTGGTCCGATCTTAATAGGATTCTGCTTATATATAAGGAGTAAAGTAAAACAAATAAATGCCGAGTTTGGTCAAGATATCTTGATAAACAAAACGTTTTTTCATACAAAAACTTAATATTCGACCGATCGTTCCTATGGCAGCTATATCATATAGTGGTCCGATCCAGCGGGATTTCACATATGAACTGCGTGCAATAGAAAGAGCGACTTCTGCAAAATTTCATTAAGATAGCCTTAAAACTGAGAGACTAGTTCGCATAGAAACAGACAGACGGACAGACGGACCGAACGGACACACGGTCAGACGGACAGACGGGCATGGCTATATCGACTCGGCTGTTGATGCTGATCACATGCTGCTGCAGATTGTCCGTGGTCAGCGTAACCGCCGATTCCGAAGACTCGGACAGCCCGGAGTCTGTAACAATGGCCGCTATCTCTGTTCCGGCTAGACCAACTAGAAATTATCGCCCCTAATTCCTATCTACGTGCACAACAGACTACGCTATGCACAATCCTTTTCGCGTGCTATGTAAAAATTATAATAGTTTGCATCACGTTTTCTCTACAGAACTGTCTCTACCCCTAATAAAATCATTGCTTTCAGGATACCTTCGGGAAGTCGCTGACCATTCCCAGCTATGAGCAGGGGCATAGCTTGCCGGACAGGGTGAAAAATTTTCCCCCACCGGGTCGGTGATTTTCCATTACTTTTTACTTTTCTCTTTGTCCTATCTAACTTACATGGCTTTATTTTATTAACAATCTTCTTATTTTCTTTTTTCCTATTTATTGTATTTTCTTTATTAATATAGCAAATTAAGATTATTTTTAATTTTACTTGAACAGTTTTTCCTACTTACAACCTTCTGCTTAGATGTAGGCTCTAATAGCGTCACTGACAAAATTAGCTGTGAAAAGGGGCACAGCTGGCCGGACTGGCAAATAAAACACCTCCATCGGTCGGTGATGCTATTTAGAAAATTGTATTCTTTAACTAGGCTTTTAGCATATAATTCTATTATCTATTGTATAATCTATTGAATAATGAGGAACACACTCGGTTTTTCGACCATTAATAAATAAATAAAATAAACAACGAGTCAAGGAATTAGCATCCGACCCTATGGCAATTTCATGAATGAACAACATTATCTGACGTAAGGACAGAAATTGCATACTTTTTTGGACTAAATTATGGAAATTTAAATAAAAAACTATTCTAAACAAGGGCAAAATCAAAATCAAAATATTCAAAACCAAAATAATCAAAACCAGAACTCTGGATGTAACAACATAGATAACAGACAAACCAATAATAACTCTAACAATAGGAATCAGAATAATGAACAAATTCAGGGAAATCAAAAGTAAAGTAAAACAAATAAATGCCGAGTTTGGTCAAGATATCTTGATAAACAAAATGTTTTTTCATACAAAAACTTAATATTCGACCGATCGTTCCTATGGCAGCTATATGATATAGTGGTCCGATCCAGCGGGATTTCACATATGAACTGCGTGCAATAGAAAGAGCGACTTCTGCAAAATTTCATTAAGATAGCCTTAAAACTGAGAGACTAGTTCGCATAGAAACAGACAGACGGACAGACGGACACACGGTCAGACGGACAGACGGGCATGGCTATACCGACTCGGCTGTTGATGCTGATCAAGAATATATATACTTTATGGGGTCATAGATATCTGCTTCTATGCTAATAATAGCAAGCACCAATAGAAGCAATGAGTGTTGACAATCAAATGAGGAAAATCCTGCAAGTTCAAGCGTTGTAGATGAACCAACCTTTTTTACCAATTAGCCTCGGATGAAAAGAAAATTTTTATTGAGGGAAACACATATATAATCCTAGTTGACACGGGGTCAACTATTAGTATTCTTAACACTGCAAGTGTGTATACATCTAAATATACAATAATTGAAAAATATTCCTTAATTATTCATACAATAAACGGTGAACTAAAAACTAATTTTTTTTTTTGTAAAAACTAAAGTACCAGGTGAGTTTATGCAGAAAATGCACGATCAAGATGGGTAGATTTGCCCCTAGAAAAATCTTATGATTTTCTATATGGCATGGATTTTATCCAAAGAAATGTTTAAAGTATTGATTTTAAAAACAAAATTATAAAACTTTTTAATGGGGTTGAAATTCCATTCCTATCGAAACAACCAATTGATGTTTGTGTTGTGGAAATAAGTGAAATTGAAGACCTCGATGTATATGAATTAAACAAAGAAGAAACTGAAATCGTTAAACGTTCAACAAATAAATACAGAAATTTATACTTTAAAGATGGAGATATGTTGACTAATACAAATTCAGTAGTTCACAGTATAGGAACAACTACAGATCAACCAATTAACTCAAAAATTTAGAGAAAACAAATTATTGAAATGGAAAGAAGTGGTATAATCAGGAAAAGTAAAAGCAGATACAGTTCTATTTGTGATACCTAAAAAAAAAAATTGATCAATCAGGAGTACAACAATTTCGAATGTGTGTAGACTATCGACGCTTAAATCAGGTTACCGTTCCTGATAAGTATCCATTACCTATCATGGACGCAATATTAGACAAGTTGGAGAAATCTCAGTATTTCAGCACTTTAGATTTTGCAAAAGCATATCAGATTTTAAGGGATGAACAAGACATAGAAAAGACCGCTTTCGTTAAACCAATGGGCTTATACGAGTATATAAGAATGCCTTTTGGATAAAAAAATTAACGAGCAACATTTCAATGATTAATGAACCAAATTTTAAGGGGCTTTATTTACAAAATCTGTGTTGTATATCTGGATGACATATTAATTTCTTTAACAACTCGGGAGGAACACAAATATGCATTGGAAAAAATTTTCAGAAAGCTTCAAGAGCATAATTTGAAACAATACAGAATTTTTAGGTCACATTCTAACGAAAGAAGGGTTGAAACCAAACCCAAATAAAATTGAATCAATTAAACTGATACCACTTCCAAAAACAGAAAAACTGTTAAAAAGATTTTTAGGAATGACAGGATTTTATAGAAAATTTACGAAAGACTACTCTAAAATAGCTCACCCAATGATTTGATATTTGCAAAAAGGTTGTGTAATCAATCAAAACGACCCACAATATATAGATACTTTCGAAAACTTATAAGCACTAATTATATCACATCCGATTCCTAAATATCCAGAATTTGACAAACCATTTACAGTTACTACAGATGCCAGTGACTTTGCAATTAACGCTGTTTTATCACAGCAAGCACCCTATTGCTTTGGCTTCCAGAACTCTAAACAAACATGAAAAAAATTATAGTACAATGGATAAAGAATTTCTATCCATTGTTCAAGCAGTGGACTATATCAGACACTATTTATTTGGTAACAAATATCAAATCGTTACAGACCATGAAAATCTCAATTATTAATTTAAAGGTAAAGAAATGACATCCAGACATCAAAGATGGCTCCTAAAATTGCAGGAGTTTGATTATGAAATATTATATTTGAAAGGAAAAGATAATAAAGTAGCAGACTTTTTGAGTAGACAGGAAACAGCCGAACTAATAAATAAAAACAATAATGAAGAATTAAATTTTGAATTATCAGACACTACACAAAAGAATCACTGCACAGTGACATAAATGAAACATTTTATAGTTAAGGGACAAAATTTATTTACCAAGATTAAGAAACCATATTCACTTAATTATTTCAAATTGTAACAAATGTAAAGAAATAATGTATGACAGAAACCCGATAAAAGAAAATTGTAATATAACTGAAACGCCCAAAACAAAAAAACAAATTATTCATTTATACACATTTCATATAAAACACAAAAGTTTTTTAAGCTCAATAAATTTGCGGTAGCGTATAATATAAAATACAGAAATTGGAGAACAAAGATGCAAATTATAATTGAACATTTTACAAAATTTAACAAACCTGAAAAGATAATTATGGACAATGAATTCAGATCAGAACAAATAATAAAATTTTCAGAATCAGAACAGGTAGAAGTACATTTTACAAAACCCAACTCACATACAGGACTCGCAGATATTGAAAGATTACATATTAAAATAATTGAAATACTGAACGGAATAGACAATGATTTATCAATTGAATCAAACATTCAAATAGCTATTGGAGATTATAATAACTGTTACCACTTCACAATTAAATGCTCACCGAATTACGCAAAAATTACGGAAGATGACAAAAACTTAACACTTAAATATCAGATTTTAAAAACAAAATTATAAATTAACGAAACATTATAAGAGAACTCTGAAGATCAACGAGAAGAAGGACCAATAAAATACGAGAAAGAAAGGCTATCTTCGGCACGCCGAAGATCTAATGCCCATGCAGACCCAACCTTTCGACCGATCGTTCCTATTGCAGCTATATGATATAGTGGTCCGATCCAGAGGGTTTTCACATATGAATTGCGTGCAACAGAAAGAGGGACTTCTGCAAAATTTCATTAAGATAGCTTTAAAACTGAGAGACTAGTTCGCATAGAAACAGACAGACGCACAGACGCACAGACGGACAGACGGACATGACTATCGACTCGGCTGTTGATGCCGAATATATATACTTACGGGGTCCGAGATGTCTCCTTCGTTACACATTTCACGACAAAATTATAATACCCTCTGCAAGGGTATAATTATAAGCGAGTCAGACACAAGGACGAACCCTTCTTCAGATTTACCAAATTACAAAATGTTCACCCATGTAATATAAAAAGACCATTACAGCTTGAAACTAACCCAAAAGCAAATAGTAATGCACAGTACAATTTTTACTAATTACTCTAACCATTGCCAAAAGCCAAAAATAACAAGAGGTTCTAGTCGGGAGCTCCCGACTTGGGGATACCCTGAACCCTCTTATTCCAACACCAAATAAATTAATAAAAAAAAGTTCCCTTGGCAGGGCTCGAATTTGCAACTGACCGCATTACTTACTGTCGACTCTACTCAACAGCCACACCAGCAAAAAAAAAAATAATAATACTTTCCCCGGTAGGGCTCGAGCTCGCGACAGACCGCACCACTTGCTGTGCCTCTACTCGGCAGCCACACCAACAATTAAGTACTTATGATAAAAAAAGGAACTAAACAATAGGAATTAGAATAATGAACAAATTGAGGGAAATCAAAACCAAAATAACTATATTTTATATAATATAATATAATCACAATCAGAATTACAACCATAATCGCCAAAAGTCAGAATACTAGACAGCAGCAAAATTTTAACCAAAACCAAAATTTTCAAAAAAACGAGAAAGAAAGCCTTTCTTCGGCACGCCGAAGATCTAATACCCTTGCAGACCCAACCTTTTCATAATGCTTATAGTACTTTGCCCGTATCTAAGAAGCACAGGGAAAATAGTTAATAGTTTGGGCAAGATATCTTGATAAACAAAATGTTTTTTCATACAACTTAATTTTCGACCGATCGTTCCTATGACAGCTATATGATATAGTGGTCCGATCTTAAAAGGATTTTGCATATATATGAGGAGCATAGTAAAACTAATAAATGCCGAGTTTGGTTAAGATACCTTGAAAAACAAAATGTTTTTTCAAACAAAAACTTAATTTTTGACCGATCGTTCCTATGGCAGCTATATGATATAGTGGTCCGATCTAAATAGGATTTTGCCTATATATGATATAGTGGTCCAATCTTTATAGGATTTTGCCTATAGGAGGATTATAGTAAAACATACATACAGCTTAATTTTCGACCGATCGTTCCTATGACAGCTATATGATATAGTGGTCCGATCTTAATAGTATATTGCCTCTATATGAGGAGTATAGTAAAACTAATAAATGCCGAGTTTGGTTCAGATATCTTGTAAAACAAATTGTTTTTTCATAAAAAAACTTAATTTTCGTCCGATCGTTCCTGTGGCAACTATATGATATAGTGGTCCGATTTTAATAGGATTCTGCATATATATAAGGAGCATAGTAAAACTAATAAATGCCGAGTTTGATTAGGATATCTTGAAAAACAAAATGTTTTTTCAAACAGAAACTTAATTTTCGACCGTTCGTTCCTATGGCAGCTATATGATATAGTGGTCCGATCTTAATAGGATTCTGCTTATATATAAGGAGTAAAGTAAAACAAATAAATGCCGAGTTTGGTCAAGATATCTTGATAAACAAAATGTTTTTTCATACAAAAACTTAATATTCGACCGATCGTTCCTATGGCAGCTATATGATATAGTGGTCCGATCCAGCGGGATTTCACATATGAACTGCGTGCAATAGAAAGAGCGACTTCTGCAAAATTTCATTAAGATAGCCTTAAAACTGAGAGACTAGTTCGCATAGAAACAGACAGACGGACAGACGGACACACGGTCAGACGGACAGACGGGCATGGCTATATCGACTCGGCTGTTGATGCTGATCAAGAATATATATACTTTATGGGGTCATAGATATCTGCTTCTATGCTAATAATAGCAAGCACCAATAGAAGCAATGAGTGTTGACAATCAAATGAGGAAAATCCTGCAAGTTCAAGCGTTGTAGATGAACCAACCTTTTTTACCAATTAGCCTCGGATGAAAAGAAAATTTTTATTGAGGGAAACACATATATAATCCTAGTTGACACGGGGTCAACTATTAGTATTCTTAACACTGCAAGTGTGTATACATCTAAATATACAATAATTGAAAAATATTCCTTAATTATTCATACAATAAACGGTGAACTAAAAACTAATTTTTTTTTTTGTAAAAACTAAAGTACCAGGTGAGTTTATGCAGAAAATGCACGATCAAGATGGGTAGATTTGCCCCTAGAAAAATCTTATGATTTTCTATATGGTATGGATTTTATCCAAAGAAATGTTTAAAGTATTGATTTTAAAAACAAAATTATAAAACTTTTTAATGGGGTTGAAATTCCATTCCTATCGAAACAACCAATTGATGTTTGTGTTATGGAAATAAGTGAAATTGAAGACCTCGATGTATATGAATTAAACAAAGAAGAAACTGAAATCGTTAAACGTTCAACAAATAAATACAGAAATTTATACTTTAAAGATGGAGATATGTTGACTAATACAAATTCAGTAGTTCACAGAATAAGAACAACTACAAATCAACCAATTAACTCAAAAATTTAGAGAAAACAAATTATTGAAATAGAAAGAAGTGGTATAATCAGGAAAAGTAAAAGCAGATACAGTTCTATTTGTGATACCTAAAAAAAAAATTGATCAATCAGGAGTACAACAATTTCGAATGTGTGTAGACTATCGACGCTTAAATCAGGTTACCGTTCCTGATAAGTATCCATTACCTATCATGGACGCAATATTAGACAAGTTGGAGAAATCTCAGTATTTCAGCACTTTAGATTTTGCAAAAGCATATCAGATTTTAAGGGATGAACAAGACATAGAAAAGACAGCTTTCGTTAAACCAATGGGTTTATACGTGTATATAAGAATGCCTTTTGGATACATATTAATTTCTTTAGCAACTCGGGAGGAACACAAATATGCATTGGAAAAAATTTTCAGAAAGCTTCAAGAGCATAATTTGAAACAATACAGAATTTTTAGGTCACATTCTAACGAAAGAAGGGTTGAAACCAAACCCAAATAAAATTGAATCAATTAAACTGATACCACATCCAAAAATAGAAAAACTGTTAAAAAGATTTTTAGGAATGACAGGATTTTATAGAAAATTTACGAAAGACTACTCTAAAATAGCTCACCCAATGATTTGATATTTGCAAAAAGGTTGTGTAATCAATCAAAACGACCCACAATATATAGATGCTTTCGAAAACTTATAAGCACTAATTATATCACATCCGATTCCTAAATATCCAGAATTTGACAAACCATTTACAGTTACTACAGATGCCAGTGACTTTGCAATTAACGCTGTTTTATCACAGCAAGAGCACCCTATTGTTTTTGCTTCCAGAACTCTAAACAAACATGAAAAAAATTATAGTACAATGGATAAAGAATTTCTATCCATTGTTCAAGCAGTGGACTATATCAGACACTATTTATTTGGTAACAAATATCAAATCGTTACAGACCATGCCCCCATTAAAAATCTCAATTATTAATTTAAAGGTAAAGAAATGACATCCAGACATCAAAGATGGCTCCTAAAATTGCAGGAGTTTGATTATGAAATATTATATTTGAAAGGAAAAGATAATAAAGTAGCAGACTTTTTGAGTAGACAGGAAACAGCCGAACTAATAAATAAAAACAATAATGAAGAATTAAATTTTGAATTATCAGACACTACACAAAAGAATCACTGCACAGTGACATAAATGAAACATTTTATAGTTAAGGGACAAAATTTATTTACCAAGATTAAGAAACCATATTCACTTAATTATTTCAAATTGTAACAAATGTAAAGAAATAATGTATGACAGAAACCCGATAAAAGAAAATTGTAATATAACTGAAACGCCCAAAACAAAAAAACAAATTATTCATTTATACACATTTCATATAAAACACAAAAGTTTTTTAAGCTCAATAAATTTGCGGTAGCGTATAATATAAAATACAGAAATTGGAGAACAAAGATGCAAATTATAATTGAACATTTTACAAAATTTAACAAACCTGAAAAGATAATTATGGACAATGAATTCAGATCAGAACAAATAATACAATTTTTAGAATCAGAACAGGTAGAAGTACATTTTACAAAACCCAACTCACATACAGGAATCGGTGATTTTCCATTACTTTTTACTTTTCTCTTTGTCCTATCTAACTTACATGGCTTTATTTTATTAACAATCTTCTTATTTTCTTTTTTCCTATTTATTGTATTTTCTTTATTAATATAGCAAATTAAGATTATTTTTAATTTTACTTGAGAACAGTTTTTCCTACTTACAACCTTCTGCTTAGATGTAGGCTTTAATAGCGTCACTGACAAAATTAGCTGTGAAAAGGGGCACAGCTGGCCGGACTGGCAAATAAAACACCTCCATCGGTCGGTGATGCTATTTAGAAAATTGTATTCTTTAACTAGGCTTTTAGCATATAATTCTATTATCTATTGTATAATCTATTGAATAATGAGGAACACACTCGGTTTTTCGACCATTAATAAATAAATAAAATAAACAACGAGTCAAGGAATTAGCATCCGACCCTATGGCAATTTCATGAATGAACAACATTATCTGACGTAAGGACAGAAATTGCATACTTTTTTGGACTAAATTATGGAAATTTAAATAAAAAACTATTCTAAACAAGGGCAAAATCAAAATCAAAATATTCAAAACCAAAATAATCAAAACCAGAACTCTGGACGTAACAACATAGATAACAGACAAACCAATAATAACTCTAACAATAGGAATCAGAATAATGAACAAATTCAGGGAAATCAAAAGTAAAGTAAAAGAAATAAATGCCGAGTTTGGTCAAGATATCTTGATAAACAAAATGTTTTTTCATACAAAAACTTAATATTCGACCGATCGTTCCTATGGCAGCTATATGATATAGTGGTCCGATCCAGCGGGATTTCACATATGAACTGCGTGCAATAGAAAGAGCGACTTCTGCAAAATTTCATTAAGATAGCCTTAAAACTGAGAGACTAGTTCGCATAGAAACAGACAGACGGACAGACGGACACACGGTCAGACGGACAGACGGGCATGGCTATATCGACTCGGCTGTTGATGCTGATCAAGAATATATATACTTTATGGGGTCATAGATATCTGCTTCTATGCTAATAATAGCAAGCACCAATAGAAGCAATGAGTGTTGACAATCAAATGAGGAAAATCCTGCAAGTTCAAGCGTTGTAGATGAACCAACCTTTTTTACCAATTAGCCTCGGATGAAAAGAAAATTTTTATTGAGGGAAACACATATATAATCCTAGTTGACACGGGGTCAACTATTAGTATTCTTAACACTGCAAGTGTGTATACATCTAAATATACAATAATTGAAAAATATTCCTTAATTATTCATACAATAAACGGTGAACTAAAAACTAATTTTTTTTTTTTGTAAAAACTAAAGTACCAGGTGAGTTTATGCAGAAAATGCACGATCAAGATGGGTAGATTTGCCCCTAGAAAAATCTTATGATTTTCTATATGGCATGGATTTTATCCAAAGAAATGTTTAAAGTATTGATTTTAAAAACAAAATTATAAAACTTTTTAATGGGGTTGAAATTCCATTCCTATCGAAACAACCAATTGATGTTTGTGTTATGGAAATAAGTGAAATTGAAGACCTCGATGTATATGAATTAAACAAAGAAGAAACTGAATTCGTTAAACGTTCAACAAATAAATACAGAAATTTATACTTTAAAGATGGAGATATGTTGACTAATACAAATTCAGTAGTTCACAGAATAAGAACAACTACAAATCAACCAATTAACTCAAAAATTTAGAGAAAACAAATTATTGAAATAGAAGGAAGTGGTATAATCAGGAAAAGTAAAAGCAGATACAGTTCTATTTGTGATACCTAAAAAAAAAATTGATCAATCAGGAGTACAACAATTTCGAATGTGTGTAGACTATCGACGCTTAAATCAGGTTACCGTTCCTGATAAGTATCCATTACCTATCATGGACGCAATATTAGACAAGTTGGAGAAATCTCAGTATTTCAGCACTTTAGATTTTGCAAAAGCATATCAGATTTTAAGGGATGAACAAGACATAGAAAAGACAGCTTTCGTTAAACCAATGGGTTTATACGTGTATATAAGAATGCCTTTTGGATACATATTAATTTCTTTAACAACTCGGGAGGAACACAAATATGCATTGGAAAAAATTTTCAGAAAGCTTCAAGAGCATAATTTGAAACAATACAGAATTTTTAGGTCACATTCTAACGAAAGAAGGGTTGAAACCAAACCCAAATAAAATTGAATCAATTAAACTGATACCACATCCAAAAACAGAAAAACTGTTAAAAAGATTTTTAGGAATGACAGGATTTTATAGAAAATTTACGAAAGACTACTCTAAAATAGCTCACCCAATGATTTGATATTTGCAAAAAGGTTGTGTAATCAATCAAAACGACCCACAATATATAGATGCTTTCGAAAACTTATAAGCACTAATTATATCACATCCGATTCCTAAATATCCAGAATTTGACAAACCATTTACAGTTACTACAGATGCCAGTGACTTTGCAATTAACGCTGTTTTATCACAGCAAGAGCACCCTATTGTTTTTGCTTCCAGAACTCTAAACAAACATGAAAAAAATTATAGTACAATGGATAAAGAATTTCTATCCATTGTTCAAGCAGTGGACTATATCAGACACTATTTATTTGGTAACAAATATCAAATCGTTACAGACCATGCCCCCATTAAAAATCTCAATTATTAATTTAAAGGTAAAGAAATGACATCCAGACATCAAAGATGGCTCCTAAAATTGCAGGAGTTTGATTATGAAATATTATATTTGAAAGGAAAAGATAATAAAGTAGCAGACTTTTTGAGTAGACAGGAAACAGCCGAACTAATAAATAAAAACAATAATGAAGAATTAAATTTTGAATTATCAGACACTACACAAAAGAATCACTGCACAGTGACATAAATGAAACATTTTATAGTTAAGGGACAAAATTTATTTACCAAGACTAAGAAACCATATTCACTTAATTATTTCAAATTGTAACAAATGTAAAGAAATAATGTATGACAGAAACCCGATAAAAGAAAATTGTAATATAACTGAAACGCCCAAAACAAAAAAACAAATTATTCATTTATACACATTTCATATAAAACACAAAAGTTTTTTAAGCTCAATAAATTTGCGGTAGCGTATAATATAAAATACAGAAATTGGAGAACAAAGATGCAAATTATAATTGAACATTTTACAAAATTTAACAAACCTGAAAAGATAATTATGGACAATGAATTCAGATCAGAACAAATAATACAATTTTTAGAATCAGAACAGGTAGAAGTACATTTTTCAAAACCCAACTCACATACAGGAATCGTAGATATTGAAAGATTACATTCTAAAATAATTGAAATACTGAACGGAATAGACAATGACTTATCAATTGAATCAAACATTCAAATAGCTATTGGAGATTATAATAACTGTTACCACTTCACAATTAAATGCTCACCGAATTACGCAAAAATTACGGAAGATGACAAAAACTTAACACTTAAATATCAGATTTTAAAAACAAAATTATAAATTAACGAAACATTATAAGAGAACTCTGAAGAACAACGAGAAGAAGGACCAATAAAATTCGAGAAAGAAAGGCTATCTTCGGCACGCCGAAGATCTAATGCCCATGCAGACCCAAATTTTCGACCGATCGTTCCTATGGCAGCTATATGATATAGTGGTCCGATCCAGAGGGTTTTCACATATGAATTGCGTGCAACAGAAAGAGGGACTTCTGCAAAATTTCATTAAGATAGCTTTAAAACTGAGAGACTAGTTCGCATAGAAACAGACAGACGGACAGACGCACAGACGGACAGACGGACATGACTATCGACTCGGCTGTTGATGCCGAATATATATACTTTACGGGGTCCGAGATGTCTCCTTCGTTACACATTTCACGACAAAATTATAATACCCTCTGCAGGGGTATAATTATAAGCGAGTTAGACACAAGGACGAACCCTTCAGATTTACCAAATTACAAAATGTTCACCCATGTAATATTAAAAGACCATTACAGCTTGAAACTAACCCAAAAGCAAATAGTAATGCACAGTACAATTTTTACTAATTACTCTAACCATTGCCAAAAGCCAAAAATAACAAGAGGTTCTAGTCGGGAGCTCCCGACTAGGGGATACCCTGAACCCTCTTATTCCAACACCAAATAAATTAATAAAAAAAAGTTCCCTTGGCAGGGCTCGAATTTGCAACTGACCGCATTACTTACTGTCGACTCTACTCAACAGCCACACCAGCAAAAAAAAAAATAATAATACTTTCCCCGGTAGGGCTCGAGCTCGCGACAGACCGCACCACTTGCTGTGCCTCTACTCGGCAGCCACACCAACAATTAAGTACTTTTGATAAAAAAAGGAACTAAAATAACATTACAAAAAAAAGGTGCAATTACCATGCTATTAGAATGCGAAGCAGATGGGGCTTTATTTACAAAATCTGTGTTGTATATCTGGATGACATATTAATTTCTTTAACAACTCGGGAGGAACACAAATATGCATTGGAAAAAATTTTCAGAAAGCTTCGAGAGCATAATTTGAAACAATACAGAATTTTTAGGTCACATTCTAACGAAAGAAGGGTTGAAACCAAACCCAAATAAAATTGAATCAATTAAACTGATACCACTTCCAAAAACAGAAAAACTGTTAAAAAGATTTTTAGGAATGACAGGTTTTTATAGAAAATTTACGAAAGACTACTCTAAAATAGCTCACCCAATGATTTGATATTTGCAAAAAGGTTGTGTAATCAATCAAAACGACCCACAATATATAGATGCTTTCCAAAACTTATAAGCACTAATTATATCACATCCGATTCCTAAATATCCAGAATTTGACAAACCATTTACAGTTACTACAGATGCCAGTGACTTTGCAATTAACGCTGTTTTATCACAGCAAGAGCACCCTATTGCTTTTGCTTCCAGAACTCTAAACAAACATGAAAAAAATTATAGTACAATGGATAAAGAATTTCTATCCATTGTTCAAGCAGTGGACTATATCAGACACTATTTATTTGGTAACAAATATCAAATCGTTACAGACCATGCCCCCATTAAAAATCTCAATTATTAATTTAAAGGTAAAGAAATGACATCCAGACATCAAAGATGGCTCCTAAAATTGCAGGAGTTTGATTATGAAATATAATATTTGAAAGGAAAAGATAATAAAGTAGCAGACTTTTTGAGTAGACAGGAAACAGCCGAACTAATAAATAAAAACAATAATGAAGAATTAAATTTTGAATTATCAGACACTACACAAAAGAATCACTGCACAGTGACATAAATGAAACATTTTATAGTTAAGGGACAAAATTTATTTACCAAGATTAAGAAACCATATTCACTTAATTATTTCAAATTGTAACAAATGTAAAGAAATAATGTATGACAGAAACCCGATAAAAGAAAATTGTAATATAACTGAAACGCCCAAAACAAAAAAACAAATTATTCATTTATACACATTTCATATAAAACACAAAAGTTTTTTAAGCTCAATAAATTTGCGGTAGCGTATAATATAAAATACAGAAATTGGAGAACAAAGATGCAAATTATAATTGAACATTTTACAAAATTTAACAAACCTGAAAAGATAATTATGGACAATGAATTCAGATCAGAACAAATAATACAATTTTTAGAATCAGAACAGGTAGAAGTACATTTTACAAAACCCAACTCACATACGGGAATCGCAGATATTGAAAGATTACATTCTAAAATAATTGAAATACTGAACGGAATAGACAATGACTTATTAAAAAAAAACATTCAAATAGCTATTGGAGATTATAATAACTGTTACCACTTCACAATTAAATGCTCACCGAATTACGCAAAAATTACGGAAGATGACAAAAACTGAACACTTAAATATCAGATTTTAAAAACAAAATTATAAATCAACGAAACATTATAAGAGAACTTTGAAGAACAACGAGAAGAAGGACCAATAAAATTCGAGAAAGAAAGGCTATCTTCGGCACGCCGAAGATCTAATGCCCATGCAGACCCAACCTTTCGACCGATCGTTCCTATGGCAGCTATATGATATAGTAGTCCGATCCAGAGGGTTTTCACATATGAATTGCGTGCAACAGAAAGAGGGACTTCTGCAAAATTTCATTAAGATAGCTTTAAAACTGAGAGACTAGTTCGCATAGAAACAGACAGACGGACAGACGCACAGACGGACAGACGGACATGACTATCGACTCGGCTGTTGATGCCGAATATATATACTTTACGGGGTCCGAGATGTCTCCTTCGTTACACATTTCACGACAAAATTATAATACCCTCTGCAGGGGTATAATTATAAGCGAGTTAGACACAAGGACGAACCCTTCAGATTTACCAAATTACAAAATGTTCACCCATGTAATATTAAAAGACCATTACAGCTTGAAACTAACCCAAAAGCAAATAGTAATGCACAGTACAATTTTTACTAATTACTCTAACCATTGCCAAAAGCCAAAAATAACAAGAGGTTCTAGTCGGGAGCTCCCGACTAGGGGATACCCTGAACCCTCTTATTCCAACACCAAATAAATTAATAAAAAAAAGTTCCCTTGGCAGGGCTCGAATTTGCAACTGACCGCATTACTTACTGTCGACTCTACTCAACAGCCACACCAGCAAAAAAAAAAATAATAATACTTTCCCCGGTAGGGCTCGAGCTCGCGACAGACCGCACCACTTGCTGTGCCTCTACTCGGCAGCCACACCAACAATTAAGTACTTATGATAAAAAAAGGAACTAAAATAACATTACAAAAAAAAGGTGCAATTACCATGCTATTAGAATGCGAAGCAGATGGGGCTTTATTTACAAAATCTGTGTTGTATATCTGGATGACATATTAATTTCTTTAACAACTCGGGAGGAACACAAATATGCATTGGAAAAAATTTTCAGAAAGCTTCGAGAGCATAATTTGAAACAATACAGAATTTTTAGGTCACATTCTAACGAAAGAAGGGTTGAAACCAAACCCAAATAAAATTGAATCAATTAAACTGATACCACTTCCAAAAACAGAAAAACTGTTAAAAAGATTTTTAGGAATGACAGGTTTTTATAGAAAATTTACGAAAGACTACTCTAAAATAGCTCACCCAATGATTTGATATTTGCAAAAAGGTTGTGTAATCAATCAAAACGACCCACAATATATAGATGCTTTCCAAAACTTATAAGCACTAATTATATCACATCCGATTCCTAAATATCCAGAATTTGACAAACCATTTACAGTTACTACAGATGCCAGTGACTTTGCAATTAACGCTGTTTTATCACAGCAAGAGCACCCTATTGCTTTTGCTTCCAGAACTCTAAACAAACATGAAAAAAATTATAGTACAATGGATAAAGAATTTCTATCCATTGTTCAAGCAGTGGACTATATCAGACACTATTTATTTGGTAACAAATATCAAATCGTTACAGACCATGCCCCCATTAAAAATCTCAATTATTAATTTAAAGGTAAAGAAATGACATCCAGACATCAAAGATGGCTCCTAAAATTGCAGGAGTTTGATTATGAAATATAATATTTGAAAGGAAAAGATAATAAAGTAGCAGACTTTTTGAGTAGACAGGAAACAGCCGAACTAATAAATAAAAACAATAATGAAGAATTAAATTTTGAATTATCAGACACTACACAAAAGAATCACTGCACAGTGACATAAATGAAACATTTTATAGTTAAGGGACAAAATTTATTTACCAAGATTAAGAAACCATATTCACTTAATTATTTCAAATTGTAACAAATGTAAAGAAATAATGTATGACAGAAACCCGATAAAAGAAAATTGTAATATAACTGAAACGCCCAAAACAAAAAAACAAATTATTCATTTATACACATTTCATATAAAACACAAAAGTTTTTTAAGCTCAATAAATTTGCGGTAGCGTATAATATAAAATACAGAAATTGGAGAACAAAGATGCAAATTATAATTGAACATTTTACAAAATTTAACAAACCTGAAAAGATAATTATGGACAATGAATTCAGATCAGAACAAATAATACAATTTTTAGAATCAGAACAGGTAGAAGTACATTTTACAAAACCCAACTCACATACGGGAATCGCAGATATTGAAAGATTACATTCTAAAATAATTGAAATACTGAACGGAATAGACAATGACTTATTAAAAAAAACATTCAAATAGCTATTGGAGATTATAATAACTGTTACCACTTCACAATTAAATGCTCACCGAATTACGCAAAAATTACGGAAGATGACAAAAACTGAACACTTAAATATCAGATTTTAAAAACAAAATTATAAATCAACGAAACATTATAAGAGAACTTTGAAGAACAACGAGAAGAAGGACCAATAAAATTCGAGAAAGAAAGGCTATCTTCGGCACGCCGAAGATCTAATGCCCATGCAGACCCAACCTTTCGACCGATCGTTCCTATGGCAGCTATATGATATAGTAGTCCGATCCAGAGGGTTTTCACATATGAATTGCGTGCAACAGAAAGAGGGACTTCTGCAAAATTTCATTAAGATAGCTTTAAAACTGAGAGACTAGTTCGCATAGAAACAGACAGACGGACAGACGGACACACGGTCAGACGGACAGACGGGCATGGCTATATCGACTCGGCTGTTGATGCTGATCAAGAATATATATACTTTATGGGGTCATAGATATCTGTTTCTATGCTAATAATAGCAAGCACCAATAGAAGCAATGAGTGTTGACATCAAATGAGGAAAATCCTGCAAGTTCAAGCGTTGTAGATGAACCAACATTTTTTAGCAATTAGCCTCGGATGAAAAGAAAATTTTTATTGAGGGAAACACATATATAATCCTAGTTGACACGGGGTCAACTATTAGTATTCTTAACACAGCATGTGTGTATACATCTAAATATACAATAATTGAAAAATATTCTTAAATTATTCATACAATAAACGGTGAACTAAAAACTAATATTTCTTTTGTAAAAACTAAAGTACCAGGTGAGTTTATGCAGAAAATGCACGATCAAGATGGGTAGATTTGCCCCTAGAAAAATCTTATGTTTTTTTATATGGCATGGATTTTATCCAAAGAAATGTTTAAAGTATTGATTTTAAAAACAAAATTATAAAACTTTTTAATGGGGTTGAAATTCCATTCCTATCGAAACAACCAATTGATGTTTGTGTTATGGAAATAAGTGAAATTGAAGACCTCGATGTATATGAATTAAACAAAGAAGAAACTGAAATCGTTAAACGTTCAACAAATAAATACAGAAATTTATACTTTAAAGATGGAGATATGTTGACTAATACAAATTCAGTAGTTCACAGTATAGGAACAACTACAGATCAACCAATTAACTCAAAAATTTAGAGAAAACAAATTATTGAAATGGAAAGAAGTGAAATTGAAGACCTCGATGTATATGAATTAAACAAAGAAGAAACTGAAATCGTTAAACGTTCAACAAATAAATACAGAAATTTATACTTTAAAGATGGAGATATGTTGACTAATACAAATTCAGTAGTTCACAGTATAAGAACAACTACAAATCAACCAATTAACTCAAAAATTTAGAGAAAACAAATTATTGAAATGGAAAGAAGTGGTATAATCAGGAAAAGTAAAAGCAGATACAGTTCTCCTATTTGTGATACCTAACAAAAATTGATCAATCAGGAGTACAAAAATTTCGAATATGTGTAGACTATCGACGCTTAAATCAGGTTACCGTTCCTGATAAGTATCCATTACCTATCATGGAAGCTTTTGCTTCCAGAACTCTAAACAAACATGAAAAAAATTATAGTACAATGGATAAAGAATTTCTATCCATTGTTCAAGCAGTGGACTATATCAGACACTATTTATTTGGTAACAAATATCAAATCGTTACAGACCATGCCCCCATTAAAAATCTCAATTATTAATTTAAAGGTAAAGAAATGACATCCAGACATCAAAGATGGCTCCTATAATTGCAGGAGTTTGATTATGAAATATAATATTTGAAAGGAAAAAATAATAAAGTAGCAGACTTTTTGAGTAGACAGGAAACAGCCGAACTAATAAAAAAAAACAATAATGAAGAATTAAATTTTGAATTATCAGACACTACACAAAAGAATCACTGCACAGTGACATAAATGAAACATTTTATAGTTAAGGGACACCTACTACTTTCTTGTCCCTTCCTAGCAACTTGGAGGTATCTCCAATGTTGTCTTTATCGCCTTCTCCAAGCGACTGTCCAATTACCCCTGTTTCAACCCCTGTACTAGTCCCAGTAAAGCCCGTACCTGATCCCGTCCCAATTAATCAAACTGCCTCAGCCCCATCAGCTCCTGGCCGCAAAGGTAGACCTGCGCGCAATCTTGCCCAGATTGTTAAAAACAATCATTGTGCCTCGTTAGCTCCCCCATCTCCTGTATTACCTACAGCCCCATCAGCGCCTACTTTAACGGTAGTTGCCCCTCGTAGGCAAGTCTTTGTGTCTCGACTTTCGTCGGACACCACTTCCGAGTCATTGGTAGCCTATATTGCTAGCAAATCTTCTGCTAGCGTGTCAATAACCAAATTTAATTTCTCCACCCCTCGTGAAATATCATCATTCAAAATAAATGTTTCACATGATATGTTCCCAATCATTTGTGATCCCAAATTTTGGCCTCCACACATGATTGTTCACGAGTTCAAGCCTAAAAAGCGTAACCAGCCTGTCACCTTTCCAGTCTCTTCAATACAGGGTACCATTTCTGCCCCAAAAAACTAGCTTCATCTTCTGACCAAATCTTTATTCATTATCAGAATGTTAGAGGTCTCATTTCAAAACTTAAAAATCTTTTCATGGCCAGCACTTCCTTCAATTCGGATATAATAGCATTTTCAGAAACATGGTTAAACTCAACCATATCTGATTTTGAGATTTTACCGAATAACTTTATTTTGTATAGACATGATCGGCCGACTCGAAGTGGTGGGGTGTTAATTGCCGTAAAGCCACTCTCCAGTCTGAACTTTTCTGTTTTAGTACGCCTACTGACGCTGAGATTGTCTCAGTTAAGGTGTCTTTTCCTACACGGAATATCTATGTAACATGCTCTTATGTCCCACCTTCTTCTGATATTCAGGTTTATATGAAAAATATTACTTGTATTAAAGAAGTTTCTTCACACGTGCGTGATAGTGACCTATTTATGGTGTTGGGTGATTTTAATTTGCCCAACATCTCTTGGTCATTATTTACTGCCAAAAATTATCTAGTGCCCTCAGCACAGCACGATTTTATAGACTGCATGCTTGATCTTTCGTTGTTTCAAATCAATTCAATTTCTAATCATTTGATTATAACAATTTACCTTGTCTAGGTCCCCTCCTTTATCTCTTCATGAGGATGTCTATCATCCTACTTTAGAGATTGCAATGCTCAATTGTAATCCTTTCATTTCGTGCTCATCAGCCAATAAGCCCTGATGTTGCTTTCGCAAAGGAAATTGTTCTTTGCTGAATCAGCTTATTTATGCAATCGATTGGTCTTTCTCATATGACTCGGCTGATATGAATAGGCCATTAATTTTTTTATAACACCCCAAACTCCCTCTTAGATGTATGTATTCCTAAGTCAATTCCTTCGACTACCAAACCACCCTGGTTTACTCCCAGATTATCACATCTAAAAAATGTAAAATATAAATATTTTAAAAAGTTTAAAAAGTCTGGTTCATGGAGAGACGGCCAAATGTTCAATAGCCAAGTCGAACTTCTTTTTTCTTAATTCTCAATGCTATGAGAATTATCTAACTCGTAGGTAATTTGCCCAAGATCCGAGACAGTTTTATAATTTTGTAAACTTGAACCGTAAATCTTCAAGTTTGCCATCTTCTTTTTTCTTGGCTTGGATAAAGCTAGCAATGACACTGATTCTGCTAACCTCTGTAGTAGGACAAATACATGCATGTACATACACAAACAGATAGACACATTCTCAAAGCCATTTAGTCAACACGCCTTGTCTCACTTACACACACATAAACTTATTGTCAACTCTCCTTTAGTCTGTAAGCATGAAACGAACGCGAAGTCAGTCGCGATCGAACAGTCGAATAAAGAAGACGCATCAAGATAACTCGTGTGTTTTACTTTGCTAGCGGCATTTGTCTTCCACAAATTCAGAAGTGGTCCAACCTAGCAAAATATGGATTTGAACATTTTCACGGTCATCCAATTGAAAAATTGGCTATCTGGCTTAGGAGCACCGACGACAGGAAGCAAGGCGGAATTGATTGCTCGTCTAAACACATTCGCACCGAGTGTACGCGGCAGTGCCCCGGGTTTAGACGCTGCCGATGTGGACATGCTGGAATCAGCTAGCTTGGGAAACAGACAGGCACGACCAAGGAGCAACAGCATAGATGTCGTGCAGCAGCAGAATATGGAAAGCAGCCAGATCGGAGCAGAGACAGCGATAACGGCGTTGCCAACAACGAATGTCGAGACAGACACGGAAGCGCTGGCATTGAAACAGCTGCAGAAACTCTACAAACTCGTGAAAGAGAACTACATCAAATCGCGGATCAGCTGCAACAATCACAATCGCGAAAGAGGCGACGTTAGAATTCGATGGAAGCGGTAGCGCACGCATGTGGGTCAATCATATTAAAAACATTGCACAAATCTATGACTTAGACGACAATTACTTGCGCATGCTGTTTACGACAAAGCTGAAAGGAAAAGCGCAACACTGGTTGCATTCCAATTCAACGCGCATTTTGGAGCCAATAGGAACATTAAGCAACCAGCTGATCGCGGCTTTCGAAGAAAAAATTTCAAAATCAGACATGCGACGCAAGTTCGAACAACGCAAGTGGTAAATACACGAAAAATTTGCGATGTATTTTGAAGACAAGATGATGCTAGCCGATACCATCAATATGGACGAAGACGAACTCTTAGAGCAAATCATCGAGGGAGTTCCCTCCGAGACGTTGCGCGACCAAGCCCGGAGTCAATGTTTCGCTAATCCTGAGCAGATGCATCATGCGTTTGCCAACATAGTCCTTCCAAGGCAAGAGCGGGTAACCAAACCCAGGGTGACATCAACGGCTCTGGTCAACAATGACCTACGTTGCAGAAACTGCAATTCCCGAGGTCATTATATGAAGGATTGGCGCAAACCAAAGAGAGTTCCTGGATCTTGTTACGCATGCGGCGAAATGGGCCATTTTGTAGCTCAATGTGTAATTAAGAAGAGCGCGAGCGAGAGCGACAACAACTACGTAAGGCGTTTAAAAATATACTTTAATCATAATGTTAAACTATCCATTATTACATAGACTCATAGACTCCGGCAGCGCAATCTCATTTGTGAAAAAATCATATATACCCAGTGAAATCCCATTAAATTCAGTTATCAATTTATATTTTGGTCTAAATAAAAGCCGACTTTATGTAATTGGAAAAACGTCGTGCTATATTTTCAAAAAATCAATAAAAGTTTATTTTGAATTAATTGTTGTTGCCGATGAGTCTATGAGTCACAATATAGTATTGGGCAGGGATTTCATGAATGCATGTGGTCTGAGCATAGATCTAGACACCCTAAACCTGATTGAGGCTAAGGAAACCGAAGACATAAATGATGACAGACTGTTAGTGAGCAACTGTTAAGAGACCAGACTGTTAGTGAGCAACTGTTAAGAGACCAGACTGTTAGTGAGCAACTGTTAAGAGACCAGATTGTTAGTGAGCAACTGTTAAGTGAGCAAACTGCAGCTGTTAGTGAGCGACGGTTAGACGATCAGAAAATTATGATGAAAACAATGCACAACGAAACGGCTTCTTCAAATAAGCCATCGAATAATGCGTCCGACGAACGAGAATATTTTAATGACAACTTTAGAAGAAAAGCTAAGAACGACCATATTTTAGATGATGTTATGAAAGAGAATTTTGACAAAAGTATGTTTTGCATAAATGTAGTAGATGATCTATTTCCGGATTACAACTGTGGGCAAAATTTAAGCTATGGAATAAAATGTCGGTTCATAAAAATGTTTGAGGAAACGTATGTGCACGCAAAAAAGCCAAATGATCCAATCGTTAAATGTGAAATGAAAATATCCTTAGAAAACTATAAGCCTTTTAGTTGCTCACCAAGACGGCTTTCATACACAGAAAAAGACAAGCTCCAAAAAATGCTAGACGAATACCTAGAAGCCGAAATCATACGTCCAAGCGATTCAGAGTATGCCTCACCCAAAGTATTAGTAAAAAAGAAAACGGGTGATTTGCGATTATGCATTGATTTTCGGAAACTGAACAAAGTACTTATAAAAGACAACTATCCGTTGCCATTGATTGATGATCTTTTAGACAAGCTCGTCAATAAAACAGTATTCTTGAAGCTCGATCTTAAAAACGGATACTTACACGTGTTTGTTAACGAAGATTCTGTGAAATATACGTCCTTCGTGACCCCTTTGGGTCAATATGAGTTCTTGAGAATGCCAATGGGTATAAAAAATGCTTCTGCTGTATTTCAACGGTTCGTTAACAAAATCTTTGCAGACCTGATCAGAGAGAACAAGGTTATTGTATACATGGACGACATTATGGTTACAAGCAGAGATATTGAGGAACATTTAGACGCATTGAGGGAAGTCTTCGAAAGATTAGTTCAAAATAAGCTCGAGTTACGATTAGACAAATGCGAGTTTATGCAAACCAAGATAAAATATTTGGGATTTCTCATAACAAGTGAAGGCGTAAGAGCAGACGACAAGGGAATCGAAGCGATCAAAAACTTCCCAGTACCAGATAAAACACAGACGGTACAAAGTTTTTTAGGTTTGTGCTCATATTTTAGGCGATTCATCAAAGATTTTTCAACAATAGCTAAGCCATTGTACGACCTTTTGAAAAAAGAAAAACAATTCTCATTTAATGAAAAAGAATTGGAATGTTTCCTCACTCTCAAAGAAAAACTTATTCAAGCACCAGTGTTAGCAATTTATGATGACAAAGACGAGATTGAATTACATTGCGATGCTAGTTCTCTTGGCTTTGGAGCCGTGCTAATGCAAAAGAAAGAGGATGGCAAGCAGCATCCAATATTTAATTTTTCTAAACGAACGACTGAAGTTGAGTCAAGGTACCACAGTTTCGAACTAGAAACGTTAGCAATCACTTATGCACTCCGAAGGTTTCGAATTTACTAACAAGGGAAACGTTTTAAAATAGTCACAGATTGCAACTCATTAACGCTTACTTTAAACAAAGTCGAACTGAATCCTAGAATTGCCAGGTGGGCGTTGGAATTACAAAACTATGATTACGAAGTATTTTAATAGTAGAAACAAATAGTTTTGAAGACAATCTAATCATTTGCCAGGCAAAAGATTTAAAGCTACAAAAGATAAAAAAGCTTTTAGAGAAAAATGAACACAAGATGTTTGAAATGAGAAACGGGATTATTTATAGGAAAACGAACGACGGCAGGTTACTGTTTTGCGTGCCAGAAGACATGGAAAACCAAGTATTACATAAGTATCACAATGAGTTGGGGCACATAGGCAGAGACAAGATGTTGGGCATGATTTCAAAGAGTTATTGGATAGCGATTGCCAAGGAGAAATGCAATAAATACATTGAAAACTGTCTTAAATGTGTTGCGTTTTCACCAAAAAATTGCAAAGATTCTTACATAGCATACCCAAAGGAGATAAACCATTTGAGTCACTACATGTAGATCATTATGGGCCAGTAGCTACAGGAAGAGCGAATAAACACATATTTGTAATAGTCGACGGGTTCACCAAGTTTGTCAGGCTGTACACAACCAGAACCACAAATACAAAAGAAACCATAAAAGCACTAAGAGATTATTTTAGGGCATACAGTAGGCCAAAATGCATAATTTCAGACAGAGGCAGTTGTTTCACATCCAGAGAATTCGAGCAATTTTTGTCAGATTCCAACATAAAACACATGAAAATAGCCACAGGCTCCCCACAAGCAAACGGACAAGTTGAGCGTATAAACAGGAGTTTAGGTCCAATGATCGCCAAGCTTACAGAGCCAGAAAAAGGAATCCATTGGGATTCGGTTATCGAACATGTAGAACATTCTTTGAACAATACTTTACACCGCAGCATTAAACAGATACCAAGCAAGGTACTTTTTGGAGTAGAGCAAAAGGGCGAAGTTAAAGATGAACTAAGGGAAAAACTGGAAGAAGTCAATGATGCACCCAGGGCGAAAGAAAGTTTAAAGGAAATTAAAAAAGCGGCCAAGGAAAACCAATTACAAGCACAATCTTATAATGAATCATATTATAACAAAAGGAAGAGAAAGGCAACAGCTTATAAGAAAGGACACTACGTAATGGTAAAAAATTTTGATAGTACGGTAGGAGCTGCCAAAAAACTAATTCCTAAAAATAAAGGACCATATGTAATAGAAAAGGTATTGCGAAATGACAGGTTTCTGTTAAAGGACGTCGAGGGTTTCCAAGTTTCTCGGAATCCTTACAAGGGTGTATGGAGTGCTCAGAACATAAGACCATGGGTAGGAAATAAGAAATAAACTAAGAAAAATTGTAATATTATTCTCTAAGAATCATTAATGGTTAAATTAAGCATATTCAAAGAAAAAGTAACTGAGATCAGGGGATCTTGATCGCAGGATGGCCGAGTTGTAGTAGGACAAATACATGCATGTACATACACAAACAGATAGACACATTCTCAAGGCCATTTAGTCAACAATCTCCCGTTTGTTTTAAGCGCTCACATTCCTCATGCACTCTAATTCTTGTAAGAAGAGCTCGACAAGTCGAATCACGCCTTGTCTCACTTACACACACATAAACTTATTGTCAACTCTCCTTTAGTCTGTAAGCATGAAACGAACGCGAAGTCAGTCGCGATCGAACAGTCGAATAAAGAAGACGCATCAAGATAACTCGTGTGTTTTACTTTGCAAGCGGCATTTGTCTTCTACACCTCTTTGCTAATCTTTTCCAATTAACGTACTCTTAAGTCTGTCCTAATACTTATTCTTACCCTTATACTATTTCTTCCGCTAGTTCTATACCTCCTCCCATTATTTCACACTCCTCTCTCCTGGGCCGGACAATATTCCTAGTTGTCTACTCAAGGAGTGTAGTTCTTCCCTTCTTCATCCATTGCTAAAGCTTTTTAATCTATCCCTTGAAGCTTCTGTCTTTCCATCTCTTTGGAAAGAATCTTATATCATTCCTCTTCATAAGAAAGGTGGGAAGTCTGATATACAAAATTACAGGGGCATTGCAAAACTGTCTGCTATTCCTAAATTATTTGAAAAAATAATCACTTCGAATTTGCAGCATTTCTGCAAATCATTTGTTTCCCCTGTTCAACATGGATTCGTAAGGAATCGGTTAACTACGACCAATCTGCATGAGATTACTTCCTTGGTAAATGATGCTTTCCTTTCGAAAATGCAAACTGATGTCATTTACACTGACTTTAGCAAGGCGTTTGGCTTTGTGCACCATGACATTTTACTTTTTAAACTTGACCGAATAGGTTTCCCTCCGTCTCTTTTGCTTTGGATTAATTCTTATTTAAAAGGTAGGACCCAAAGAGTAATGCTGAGGCTGATTACCTCTAAGCGGGTTCACGTTACTTCTGGTGTTCCTGAAGGTAGTCATCTTGGAACTTTACTCTTTACTCTTTTTATAAATGACCTCTCCTCTGTTATATCACATGCCCGTGTACTCATGTATGCGGACGATGTCAAACTTTTTCTATCATACACTAATCCCCTACATCATTCTCGTCTATAAGACGATTTGAACGCTATGCAACTATGGTGTTCGGCCAATCAATTGCATCTAAATTGTTCAAAGTGTATGTTTATGACATTCAATCGTACTACACCTTATCTTGTCAGTTATACAATCGACAATATCGCTTTGCAACGTATACTAACAATTAAGGATCTAGGCGTTATTTTTGATTCTAAACTCTGTTCCAATCTTCACATAGATACCATCGTTAAAGAGGCAAGAGGTGGACTTGGATTCATTAAATGATGGTGGCTTGCGTTGGTCGTGCCCAGAATGCATCGACAAGCAAATTGATTTCTCTAGAATGTATAATTCTGTGAGAAGTCAATTCTTAAAATTAAATAATGTGGCTAAGCAGATCTCGAGTAATTTTGACTCGAGTTATCGAGTTGCTTGGCAAATATAAATTTGAGTCCCCAACCAATCGCCGGTTGGAGCCTCAACTTTTGCAATTGCCCTCTACGTCTGTTCAGACACCTACGACTTTCTTGTCCCTTCCTAGCAACTTGGAGGTATCTCCAATGTTGTCTTTATCGACTTCTCCAAGCGACTGTCCAATTACCCCTGTTTCAACCCCTGTACTAGTCCCAGTAGAGCCCGTACCTGATCCCGTCCCAATTAATCAAACTGCCTCAGCCCCATCAGCTCCTGGCCGCAAAGGTAGACCTGCGCGCAATCTTGCCCAGATTGTTAAAAACAATCATTGTGCCTCGTTAGCTCCCCCATCTCCTGTATTACCTACAGCCCCATCAGCGCCTACTTTAACGGTAGTTGCCCCTCGTAGGCAAGTCTTTGTGTCTCGACTTTCGTCGGACACCACTTCCGAGTCATTGGTAGCCTATATTGCTAGCAAATCTTCTGCTAGCGTGTCAATAACCAAATTTAATTTCTCCACCCCTCGTGAAATATCATCATTCAAAATAAATGTTTCACATGATATGTTCCCAATCATTTGTGATCCCAAATTTTGGCCTCCACACATGATTGTTCACGAGTTCAAGCCTAAAAAGCGTAACCAGCCTGTCACCTTTCCAGTCTCTTCAATACAGGGTACCATTTCTGCCCCAAAAAACTAGCTTCATCTTCTGACCAAATCTTTATTCATTATCAGAATGTTAGAGGTCTCATTTCAAAACTTAAAAATCTTTTCATGGCCAGCACTTCCTTCAATTCGGATATAATAGCATTTTCAGAAACATGGTTAAACTCAACCATATCTGATTTTGAGATTTTACCGAATAACTTTATTTTGTATAGACATGATCGGCCGACTCGAAGTGGTGGGGTGTTAATTGCCGTAAAGCCACTCTCCAGTCTGAACTTTTCTGTTTTAGTACGCCTACTGACGCTGAGATTGTCTCAGTTAAGGTGTCTTTTCCTACACGGAATATCTATGTAACATGCTCTTATGTCCCACCTTCTTCTGATATTCAGGTTTATATGAAAAATATCACTTGAATTAAAGAAGTTTCTTCACGCGTGTGTGATAATGACCTATTTATGGTGTTGGGTGATTTTAATTTGCCGAACATCTCTTAGTCATTATCTACTACCAAAAATTATCTAGTGCCCTCAGCACAGCACGATTTTATAGACTGCATGCTTGATCTTTCGTTGTTTCAAATCAATTCAATTTCTAATCATTTGATTATAACAATTTACCTTGTATTTGCTAACGACTACCTTATTTCTAATGTGTCTAGGTCCCCTCCTTTATCTCTTCATGAGGATGTCTATCATCCTACTTTAGAGATTGCAATGCTCAATTGTAATCCTTTCATTTCGTGCTCATCAGCCAATAAGCCCTGATGTTGCTTTCGCAAAGGAAATTGTTCTTTGCTGAATCAACTTATTTATGCAATCGATTGGTCTTTCTCATATGACTCGGCTGATATGAATAGGCCATTAATTTTTTTATAACACCCCAAACTCCCTCTTAGATGTATGTATTCCTAAGTCAATTCCTTCGACTACCAAACCACCCTGGTTTACTCCCAGATTATCACATCTAAAAAATGTAAAATATAAATATTTTAAAAAGTTTAAAGTCTGGTTCATGGAGAGACGGCCAAATGTTCAATAGCCAAGTCGAACTTCTTTTTTCTTAATTCTCAATGCTATGAGAATTATCTAACTCGTTGCAAGGTAATTTGCCCAAGATCCGAGACAGTTTTATAATTTTGTAAACTTGAACCGTAAATCTTCAAGTTTGCCATCTTCTTTTTTCTTGGCTTGGATAAAGCTAGCAATGACACTGATTCTGCTAACCTCTGTAGTAGGACAAATACATGCATGTACATACACAAACAGATAGACACATTCTCAAGGCCATTTAGTCAACAATCTCCCGTTTGTTTTAAGCGCTCACATTCCTCATGCACTCTAATTCTTGTAAGAAGAGCTCGACAAGTCGAATCACGCCTTGTCTCACTTACACACACATAAACTTATTGTCAACTCTCCTTTAGTCTGTAAGCATGAAACGAACGCGAAGTCAGTCGCGATCGAACAGTCGAATAAAGAAGACGCATCAAGATAACTCGTGTGTTTTACTTTGCTAGCGGCATTTGTCTTCCACAAATTCAGAAGTGGTCCAACCTAGCGAAATATGGATTTGAACATTTTCACGGTCATCCAATTGAAAAATTGGCTATCTGGCTTAGGAGCACCGACGACAGGAAGCAAGGCGGAATTGATTGCTCGTCTAAACACATTCGCACCGAGTGTACGCGGCAGTGCCCCGGGTTTAGACGCTGCCGATGTGGACATGCTGGAATCAGCTAGCTTGGGAAACAGACAGGCACGACCAAGGAGCAACAGCATAGATGTCGTGCAGCAGCAGAATATGGAAAGCAGCCAGATCGGAGCAGAGACAGCGATAACGGCGTTGCCAACAACGAATGTCGAGACAGAGACGGAAGCGCTGGCATTGAAACAGCTGCAGAAACTCTACAAACTCGTGAAAGAGATAAAACTACATCAAATCGCGGATCAGCTGCAACAATCACAATCGCGAAAGAGGCGACGTTAGAATTCGATGGAAGCGGTAGCGCACGCATGTGGGTCAATCATATTAAAAACATTGCACAAATCTATGACTTAGACGACAATTACTTGCGCATGCTGTTTACGACAAAGCTGAAAGGAAAAGCGCAACACTGGTTGCATTCCAATTCAACGCGCATTTTGGAGCCAATAGGAACATTAAGCAACCAGCTGATCGCGGCTTTCAAAGAAAAAATTTCAAAATCAGACATGCGACGCAAGTTCGAACAACGCAAGTGGTAAATACACGAAAAATTTGCGATGTATTTTGAAGACAAGATGATGCTAGCCGATACCATCAATATGGACGAAGACGAACTCTTAGAGCAAATCATCGAGGGAGTTCCCTCCGAGACGTTGCGCGACCAAGCCCGGAGTCAATGTTTCGCTAATCCTGAGCAGATGCATCATGCGTTTGCCAACATAGTCCTTCCAAGGCAAGAGCGGGTAACCAAACCCAGGGTGACATCAACGGCTCTGGTCAACAATGACCTACGTTGCAGAAACTGCAACTCCCGAGGTCATTATATGAAGGATTGGCGCAAACCAAAGAGAGTTCCTGGATCTTGTTACGCATGCGGCGAAATGGGCCATTTTGTAGCTCAATGTGTAATTAAGAAGAGCGCGAGCGAGAGCGACAACAACTACGTAAGGCGTTTAAAAATATACTTTAATCATAATGTTAAACTATCCATTATTACATAGACTCATAGACTCCGGCAGCGCAATCTCATTTGTGAAAAAATCATATATACCCAGTGAAATCCCATTAAATTCAGTTATCAATTTATATTTTGGTCTAAATAAAAGCCGACTTTATGTAATTGGAAAAACGTCGTGCTATATTTTCAAAAAATCAATAAAAGTTTATTTTGAATTAATTGTTGTTGCCGATGAGTCTATGAGTCACAATATAGTATTGGGCAGGGATTTCATGAATGCATGTGGTCTGAGCATAGATCTAGACACCCTAAACCTGATTGAGGCTAAGGAAACCGAAGACATAAATGATGACAGACTGTTAGTGAGCAACTGTTAAGAGACCAGACTGTTAGTGAGCAACTGTTAAGAGACCAGACTGTTAGTGAGCAACTGTTAAGAGTCCAGATTGTAAGTGAGCAACTGTTAAGAGACCAGATTGTTAGTGAGCAACTGTTAAGAGACCAGACTGTTAGTGAGCAACTGTTAAGAGACCAGATTGTTAGTGAGCAACTGTTAAGAGACCAGATTGTTAGTGAGCAACTGTTAAGTGAGCAAACTGCAGCTGTTAGTGAGCGACGGTTAGACGATCAGAAAATTATGATGAAAACAATGCACAACGAAACGGCTTCTTCAAATAAGCCATCGAATAATGCGTCCGACGAACGAGAATATTTTAATGACAACTTTAGAAGAAAAGCTAAGAACGACCATATTTTAGATGATGTTATGAAAGAGAATTTTGACAAAAGTATGTTTTGCATAAATGTAGTAGATGATCTATTTCCGGATTACAACTGTGGGCAAAATTTAAGCTATGGAATAAAATGTCGGTTCATAAAAATGTTTGAGGAAACGTATGTGCACGCAAAAAAGCCAAATGATCCAATCGTTAAATGTGAAATGAAAATATCCTTAGAAAACTATAAGCCTTTTAGTTGCTCACCAAGACGGCTTTCATACACAGAAAAAGACAAGCTCCAAAAAATGCTAGACGAATACCTAGAAGCCGAAATCATACGTCCAAGCGATTCAGAGTATGCCTCACCCATAGTATTAATAAAAAAGAAAACGGGTGATTTGCGATTATGCATTGATTTTCGGAAACTGAACAAAGTACTTATAAAAGACAACTATCCGTTGCCATTGATTGATGATCTTTTAGACAAGCTCGTCAATAAAACAGTATTCTTGAAGCTCGATCTTAAAAACGGATACTTGCACGTGTTTGTTAACGAAGATTCTGTGAAATATACGTCCTTCGTGACCCCTTTGGGTCAATATGAGTTCTTGAGAATGCCAATGGGTATAAAAAATGCTTCTGCTGTATTTCAACGGTTCGTTAACAAAATCTTTGCAGATCTGATCAGAGAGAACAAGGTTATTGTATACATGGACGACATTATGGTTGCAAGCAGAGATATTGAGGAACATTTAGACGCATTGAGGGAAGTCTTCGAAAGATTAGTTCAAAATAAGCTCGAGTTACGATTAGACAAATGCGAGTTTATGCAAACCAAGATAAAATATTTGGGATTTCTCATAACAAGTGAAGGCGTAAGAGCAGACGACAAGGGAATCGAAGCGATCAAAAACTTCCCAGTACCAGATAAAACACAGACGGTACAAAGTTTTTTAGGTTTGTGCTGATATTTTAGGCGATTCATCAAAGATTTTTCAACAATAGCTAAGCCATTGTACGACCTTTTGAAAAAAGAAAAACAATTCTCATTTAATGAAAAAGAATTGGAATGTTTCCTCACTCTCAAAGAAAAACTTATTCAAGCACCAGTGTTAGCAATTTATGATGACAAAGACGAGATTGAATTACATTGCGATGCTAGTTCTCTTGGCTTTGGAGCCGTGCTAATGCAAAAGAAAGAGGATGGCAAGCAGCATCCAATATTTAATTTTTCTAAACGAACGACTGAAGTTGAGTCAAGGTACCACAGTTTCGAACTAGAAACGTTAGCAATCACCTATGCACTCCGAAGGTTTCGAATTTACTAACAAGGGAAACGTTTTAAAATAGTCACAGATTGCAACTCATTAACGCTTACTTTAAACAAAGTCGAACTGAATCCTAGAATTGCCAGGTGGGCGTTGGAATTACAAAACTATGATTACGAAGTATTTTAATAGTAGAAACAAATAGTTTTGAAGACAATCTAATCATTTGCCAGGCAAAAGATTTAAAGCTACAAAAGATAAAAAAGCTTTTAGAGAAAAATGAACACAAGATGTTTGAAATGAGAAACGGGATTATTTATAGGAAAACGAACGACGGCAGGTTACTGTTTTGCGTGCCAGAAGACATGGAAAACCAAGTATTACATAAGTATCACAATGAGTTGGGGCACATAGGCAGAGACAAGATGTTGGGCATGATTTCAAAGAGTTATTGGATAGCGATTGCCAAGGAGAAATGCAATAAATACATTGAAAACTGTCTTAAATGTGTTGCGTTTTCACCAAAAAATTGCAAAGATTCTTACATAGCATACCCAAAGGAGATAAACCATTTGAGTCACTACATGTAGATCATTATGGGCCAGTAGCTACAGGAAGAGCGAATAAACACATATTTGTAATAGTCGACGGGTTCACCAAGTTTGTCAGGCTGTACACAACCAGAACCACAAATACAAAAGAAGCCATAAAAGCACTAAGAGATTATTTTAGGGCATACAGTAGGCCAAAATGCATAATTTCAGACAGAGGCAGTTGTTTCACATCCAGAGAATTCGAGCAATTTTTGTCAGATTCCAACATAAAACACATGAAAATAGCCACAGGCTCCCCACAAGCAAACGGACAAGTTGAGCGTATAAACAGGAGTTTAGGTCCAATGATCGCCAAGCTTACAGAGCCAGAAAAAGGAATCCATTGGGATTCGGTTATCGAACATGTAGAACATTCTTTGAACAATACTTTACACCGCAGCATTAAACAGATACCAAGCAAGGTACTTTTTGGAGTAGAGCAAAAGGGCGAAGTTAAAGATGAACTAAGGGAAAAACTGGAAGAAGTCAATGAAGCACCCAGGGCGAAAGAAAGTTTAAAGGAAATTAAAAAAGCGGCCAAGGAAAACCAATTACAAGCACAATCTTATAATGAATCATATTATAACAAAAGGAAGAGAAAGGCAACAGCTTATAAGAAAGGACACTACGTAATGGTAAAAAATTTTGATAGTACGGTAGGAGCTGCCAAAAAACTAATTCCTAAAAATAAAGGACCATATGTAATAGAAAAGGTATTGCGAAATGACAGGTTTCTGTTAAAGGACGTCGAGGGTTTCCAAGTTTCTCGGAATCCTTACAAGGGTGTATGGAGTGCTCAGAACATAAGACCATGGGTAGGAAATAAGAAATAAACTAAGAAAAATTGTAATATTATTCTCTAAGAATCATTAATGGTTAAATTAAGCATATTCAAAGAAAAAGTAACTGAGATCAGGGGATCTTGATCGCAGGATGGCCGAGTTGTAGTAGGACAAATACATGCATGTACATACACAAACAGATAGACACATTCTCAAGGCCATTTAGTCAACAATCTCCCGTTTGTTTTAAGCGCTCACATTCCTCATGCACTCTAATTCTTGTAAGAAGAGCTCGACAAGTCGAATCACGCCTTGTCTCACTTACACACACATAAACTTATTGTCAACTCTCCTTTAGTCTGTAAGCATGAAACGAACGCGAAGTCAGTCGCGATCGAACAGTCGAATAAAGAAGACGCATCAAGATAACTCGTGTGTTTTACTTTGCAAGCGGCATTTGTCTTCTACACCTCTTTGCTAATCTTTTCCAATTAACGTACTCTTAAGTCTGTCCTAATACTTATTCTTACCCTTATACTATTTCTTCCGCTAGTTCTATACCTCCTCCCATTATTTCACACTCCTCTCTCCTGGGCCGGACAATATTCCTAGTTGTCTACTCAAGGCCATTTAGTCAACAATCTCCCGTTTGTTTTAAGCGCTCACATTCCTCATGCACTCTAATTCTTGTAAGAAGAGCTCGACAAGTCGAATCACGCCTTGTCTCACTTACACACACATAAACTTATTGTCAACTCTCCTTTAGTCTGTAAGCATGAAACGAACGCGAAGTCAGTCGCGATCGAACAGTCGAATAAAGAAGACGCATCAAGATAACTCGTGTGTTTTACTTTGCAAGCGGCATTTGTCTTCTACACCTCTTTGCTAATCTTTTCCAATTAACGTACTCTTAAGTCTGTCCTAATACTTATTCTTACCCTTATACTATTTCTTCCGCTAGTTCTATACCTCCTCCCATTATTTCACACTCCTCTCTCCTGGGCCGGACAATATTCCTAGTTGTCTACTCAAGGAGTGTAGTTCTTCCCTTCTTCATCCATTGCTAAAGCTTTTTAATCTATCCCTTGAAGCTTCTGTCTTTCCATCTCTTTGGAAAGAATCTTATATCATTCCTCTTCATAAGAAAGGTGGGAAGTCTGATATACAAAATTACAGGGGCATTGCAAAACTGTCCGCTATTCCTAAATTATTTGAAAAAATAATCACTTCGAATTTGCAGCATTTCTGCAAATCATTTGTTTCCCCTGTTCAACATGGATTCGTAAGGAATCGGTTAACTACGACCAATCTGCATGAGATTACTTCCTTGGTAAATGATGCTTTCCTTTCGAAAATGCAAACTGATGTCATTTACACTGATTTTAGCAAGGCGTTTGGCTTTGTGCACCATGACATTTTACTTTTTAAACTTGACCGAATAGGTTTCCCTCCGTCTCTTTTGCTTTGGATTAATTCTTATTTAAAAGGTAGGACCCAAAGAGTAATGCTGAGGCTGATTACCTCTAAGCGGGTTCACGTTACTTCTGGTGTTCCTCAAGGTAGTCATCTTGGAACTTTACTCTTTACTCTTTTTATAAATGACCTCTCCTCTGTTATATCACATGCCCGTGTACTCATGTATGCGGACGATGTCAAACTTTTTCTATCATACACTAATCCCCTACATCATTCTCGTCTATAAGACGATTTGAACGCTATGCAACTATGGTGTTCGGCCAATCAATTGCATCTAAATTGTTCAAAGTGTATGTTTATGACATTCAATCGTACTACACCTTATCTTGTCAGTTATACAATCGACAATATCGCTTTGCAACGTATACTAACAATTAAGGATCTAGGCGTTATTTTTGATTCTAAACTCTGTTCCAATCTTCACATAGATACCATCGTTAAAGAGGCAAGAGGTGGACTTGGATTCATTAAATGATGGTGGCTTGCGTTGGTCGTGCCCAGAATGCATCGACAAGCAAATTGATTTCTCTAGAATGTATAATTCTGTGAGAAGTCAATTCTTAAAATTAAATAATGTGGCTAAGCAGCTCTCGAGTAATTTTGACTCGAGTTTCGAGTTGCTTGGCAAATATAAATTTGAGTCCCCAACCAATCGCCGGTTGGAGCCTCAACTTTTGCAATTGCCCTCTACGTCTGTTCAGACACCTACGACTTTCTTGTCCCTTCCTAGCAACTTGGAGGTATCTCCAATGTTGTCTTTATCGACTTCTCCAAGCGACTGTCCAATTACCCCTGTTTCAACCCCTGTACTAGTCCCAGTAGAGCCCGTACCTGATCCCGTCCCAATTAATCAAACTGCCTCAGCCCCATCAGCTCCTGGCCGCAAAGGTAGACCTGCGCGCAATCTTGCCCAGATTGTTAAAAACAATCATTGTGCCTCGTTAGCTCCCCCATCTCCTGTATTACCTACAGCCCCATCAGCGCCTACTTTAACGGTAGTTGCCCCTCGTAGGCAAGTCTTTGTGTCTCGACTTTCGTCGGACACCACTTCCGAGTCATTGGTAGCCTATATTGCTAGCAAATCTTCTGCTAGCGTGTCAATAACCAAATTTAATTTCTCCACCCCTCGTGAAATATCATCATTCAAAATAAATGTTTCACATGATATGTTCCCAATCATTTGTGATCCCAAATTTTGGCCTCCACACATGATTGTTCACGAGTTCAAGCCTAAAAAGCGTAACCAGCCTGTCACCTTTCCAGTCTCTTCAATACAGGGTACCATTTCTGCCCCAAAAAACTAGCTTCATCTTCTGACCAAATCTTTATTCATTATCAGAATGTTAGAGGTCTCATTTCAAAACTTAAAAATCTTTTCATGGCCAGCACTTCCTTCAATTCGGATATAATAGCATTTTCAGAAACATGGTTAAACTCAACCATATCTGATTTTGAGATTTTACCGAATAACTTTATTTTGTATAGACATGATCGGCCGACTCGAAGTGGTGGGGTGTTAATTGCCGTAAAGCCACTCTCCAGTCTGAACTTTTCTGTTTTATTACGCCTACTGACGCTGAGATTGTCTCAGTTAAGGTGTCTTTTCCTACACGGAATATCTATGTAACATGCTCTTATGTCCCACCTTCTTCTGATATTCAGGTTTATATGAAAAATATTACTTGAATTAAAGAAGTTTCTTCACGCGTGTGTGATAATGACCTATTTATGGTGTTGGGTGATTTTAATTTGCCGAACATCTCTTAGTCATTATCTACTACCAAAAATTATCTAGTGCCCTCAGCACAGCACGATTTTATAGACTGCATGCTTGATCTTTCGTTGTTTCAAATCAATTCAATTTCTAATCATTTGATTATAACAATTTACCTTGTATTTGCTAACGACTACCTTATTTCTAATGTGTCTAGGTCCCCTCCTTTATCTCTTCATGAGGATGTCTATCATCCTACTTTAGAGATTGCAATGCTCAATTGTAATCCTTTCATTTCGTGCTCATCAGCCAATAAGCCCTGATGTTGCTTTCGCAAAGGAAATTGTTCTTTGCTGAATCAGCTTATTTATGCAATCGATTGGTCTTTCTCATATGACTCGGCTGATATGAATAGGCCATTAATTTTTTTATAACACCCCAAACTCCCTCTTAGATGTATGTATTCCTAAGTCAATTCCTTCGACTACCAAACCACCCTGGTTTACTCCCAGATTATCACATCTAAAAAATGTAAAATATAAATATTTTAAAAAGTTTAAAAAGTCTGGTTCATGGAGAGACGGCCAAATGTTCAATAGCCAAGTCGAACTTCTTTTTTCTTAATTCTCAATGCTATGAGAATTATCTAACTCGTTGCAAGGTAATTTGCCCAAGATCCGAGACAGTTTTATAATTTTGTAAACTTGAACCGTAAATCTTCAAGTTTGCCATCTTCTTTTTTCTTGGCTTGGATAAAGCTAGCAATGACACTGATTCTGCTAACCTCTGTAGTAGGACAAATACATGCATGTACATACACAAACAGATAGACACATTCTCAAGGCCATTTAGTCAACAATCTCCCGTTTGTTTTAAGCGCTCACATTCCTCATGCACTCTAATTCTTGTAAGAAGAGCTCGACAAGTCGAATCACGCCTTGTCTCACTTACACACACATAAACTTATTGTCAACTCTCCTTTAGTCTGTAAGCATGAAACGAACGCGAAGTCAGTCGCGATCGAACAGTCGAATAAAGAAGACGCATCAAGATAACTCGTGTGTTTTACTTTGCTAGCGGCATTTGTCTTCCACAAATTCAGAAGTGGTCCAACCTAGCGAAATATGGATTTGAACATTTTCACGGTCATCCAATTGAAAAATTGGCTATCTGGCTTAGGAGCACCGACGACAGGAAGCAAGGCGGAATTGATTGCTCGTCTAAACACATTCGCACCGAGTGTACGCGGCAGTGCCCCGGGTTTAGACGCTGCCGATGTGGACATGCTGGAATCAGCTAGCTTGGGAAACAGACAGGCACGACCAAGGAGCAACAGCATAGATGTCGTGCAGCAGCAGAATATGGAAAGCAGCCAGATCGGAGCAGAGACAGCGATAACGGCGTTGCCAACAACGAATGTCGAGACAGAGACGGAAGCGCTGGCATTGAAACAGCTGCAGAAACTCTACAAACTCGTGAAAGAGATAAAACTACATCAAATCGCGGATCAGCTGCAACAATCACAATCGCGAAAGAGGCGACGTTAGAATTCGATGGAAGCGGTAGCGCACGCATGTGGGTCAATCATATTAAAAACATTGCACAAATCTATGACTTAGACGACAATTACTTGCGCATGCTGTTTACGACAAAGCTGAAAGGAAAAGCGCAACACTGGTTGCATTCCAATTCAACGCGCATTTTGGAGCCAATAGGAACATTAAGCAACCAGCTGATCGCGGCTTTCGAAGAAAAAATTTCAAAATCAGACATGCGACGCAAGTTCGAACAACGCAAGTGGTAAATACACGAAAAATTTGCGATGTATTTTGAAGACAAGATGATGCTAGCCGATACCATCAATATGGACGAAGACGAACTCTTAGAGCAAATCATCGAGGGAGTTCCCTCCGAGACGTTGCGCGACCAAGCCCGGAGTCAATGTTTCGCTAATCCTGAGCAGATGCATCATGCGTTTGCCAACATAGTCCTTCCAAGGCAAGAGCGGGTAACCAAACCCAGGGTGACATCAACGGCTCTGGTCAACAATGACCTACGTTGCAGAAACTGCAACTCCCGAGGTCATTATATGAAGGATTGGCGCAAACCAAAGAGAGTTCCTGGATCTTGTTACGCATGCGGCGAAATGGGCCATTTTGTAGCTCAATGTGTAATTAAGAAGAGCGCGAGCGAGAGCGACAACAACTACGTAAGGCGTTTAAAAATATACTTTAATCATAATGTTAAACTATCCATTATTGCATAGACTCATAGACTCCGGCAGCGCAATCTCATTTGTGAAAAAATCATATATACCCAGTGAAATCCCATTAAATTCAGTTATCAATTTATATTTTGGTCTAAATAAAAGCCGACTTTATGTAATTGGAAAAACGTCGTGCTATATTTTCAAAAAATCAATAAAAGTTTATTTTGAATTAATTGTTGTTGCCGATGAGTCTATGAGTCACAATATAGTATTGGGCAGGGATTTCATGAATGCATGTGGTCTGAGCATAGATCTAGACACCCTAAACCTGATTGAGGCTAAGGAAACCGAAGACATAAATGATGACAGACTGTTAGTGAGCAACTGTTAAGAGACCAGACTGTTAGTGAGCAACTGTTAAGAGACCAGACTGTTAGTGAGCAACTGTTAAGAGTCCAGATTGTAAGTGAGCAACTGTTAAGAGACCAGATTGTTAGTGAGCAACTGTTAAGAGACCAGACTGTTAGTGAGCAACTGTTAAGAGACCAGATTGTTAGTGAGCAACTGTTAAGAGACCAGATTGTTAGTGAGCAACTGTTAAGTGAGCAAACTGCAGCTGTTAGTGAGCGACGGTTAGACGATCAGAAAATTATGATGAAAACAATGCACAACGAAACGGCTTCTTCAAATAAGCCATCGAATAATGCGTCCGACGAACGAGAATATTTTAATGACAACTTTAGAAGAAAAGCTAAGAACGACCATATTTTAGATGATGTTATGAAAGAGAATTTTGACAAAAGTATGTTTTGCATAAATGTAGTAGATGATCTATTTCCGGATTACAACTGTGGGCAAAATTTAAGCTATGGAATAAAATGTCGGTTCATAAAAATGTTTGAGGAAACGTATGTGCACGCAAAAAAGCCAAATGATCCAATCGTTAAATGTGAAATGAAAATATCCTTAGAAAACTATAAGCCTTTTAGTTGCTCACCAAGACGGCTTTCATACACAGAAAAAGACAAGCTCCAAAAAATGCTAGACGAATACCTAGAAGCCGAAATCATACGTCCAAGCGATTCAGAGTATGCCTCACCCATAGTATTAGTAAAAAAGAAAACGGGTGATTTGCGATTATGCATTGATTTTCGGAAACTGAACAAAGTACTTATAAAAGACAACTATCCGTTGCCATTGATTGATGATCTTTTAGACAAGCTCGTCAATAAAACAGTCTTCTTGAAGCTCGATCTTAAAAACGGATACTTGCACGTGTTTGTTAACGAAGATTCTGTGAAATATACGTCCTTCGTGACCCCTTTGGGTCAATATGAGTTCTTGAGAATGCCAATGGGTATAAAAAATGCTTCTGCTGTATTTCAACGGTTCGTTAACAAAATCTTTGCAGATCTGATCAGAGAGAACAAGGTTATTGTATACATGGACGACATTATGGTTGCAAGCAGAGATATTGAGGAACATTTAGACGCATTGAGGGAAGTCTTCGAAAGATTAGTTCAAAATAAGCTCGAGTTACGATTAGACAAATGCGAGTTTATGCAAACCAAGATAAAATATTTGGGATTTCTCATAACAAGTGAAGGCGTAAGAGCAGACGACAAGGGAATCGAAGCGATCAAAAACTTCCCAGTACCAGATAAAACACAGACGGTACAAAGTTTTTTAGGTTTGTGCTCATATTTTAGGCGATTCATCAAAGATTTTTCAACAATAGCTAAGCCATTGTACGACCTTTTGAAAAAAGAAAAACAATTCTCATTTAATGAAAAAGAATTGGAATGTTTCCTCACTCTCAAAGAAAAACTTATTCAAGCACCAGTGTTAGCAATTTATGATGACAAAGACGAGATTGAATTACATTGCGATGCTAGTTCTCTTGGCTTTGGAGCCGTGCTAATGCAAAAGAAAGAGGATGGCAAGCAGCATCCAATATTTAATTTTTCTAAACGAACGACTGAAGTTGAGTCAAGGTACCACAGTTTCGAACTAGAAACGTTAGCAATCACTTATGCACTCCGAAGGTTTCGAATTTACTAACAAGGGAAACGTTTTAAAATAGTCACAGATTGCAACTCATTAACGCTTACTTTAAACAAAGTCGAACTGAATCCTAGAATTGCCAGGTGGGCGTTGGAATTACAAAACTATGATTACGAAGTATTTTAATAGTAGAAACAAATAGTTTTGAAGACAATCTAATCATTTGCCAGGCAAAAGATTTAAAGCTACAAAAGATAAAAAAGCTTTTAGAGAAAAATGAACACAAGATGTTTGAAATGAGAAACGGGATTATTTATAGGAAAACGAACGACGGCAGGTTACTGTTTTGCGTGCCAGAAGACATGGAAAACCAAGTATTACATAAGTATCACAATGAGTTGGGGCACATAGGCAGAGACAAGATGTTGGGCATGATTTCAAAGAGTTATTGGATAGCGATTGCCAAGGAGAAATGCAATAAATACATTGAAAACTGTCTTAAATGTGTTGCGTTTTCACCAAAAAATTGCAAAGATTCTTACATAGCATACCCAAAGGAGATAAACCATTTGAGTCACTACATGTAGATCATTATGGGCCAGTAGCTACAGGAAGAGCGAATAAACACATATTTGTAATAGTCGACGGGTTCACCAAGTTTGTCAGGCTGTACACAACCAGAACCACAAATACAAAAGAAGCCATAAAAGCACTAAGAGATTATTTTAGGGCATACAGTAGGCCAAAATGCATAATTTCAGACAGAGGCAGTTGTTTCACATCCAGAGAATTCGAGCAATTTTTGTCAGATTCCAACATAAAACACATGAAAATAGCCACAGGCTCCCCACAAGCAAACGGACAAGTTGAGCGTATAAACAGGAGTTTAGGTCCAATGATCGCCAAGCTTACAGAGCCAGAAAAAGGAATCCATTGGGATTCGGTTATCGAACATGTAGAACATTCTTTGAACAATACTTTACACCGCAGCATTAAACAGATACCAAGCAAGGTACTTTTTGGAGTAGAGCAAAAGGGCGAAGTTAAAGATGAACTAAGGGAAAAACTGGAAGAAGTCAATGAAGCACCCAGGGCGAAAGAAAGCTTAAAGGAAATTAAAAAAGCGGCCAAGGAAAACCAATTACAAGCACAATCTTATAATGAATCATATTATAACAAAAGGAAGAGAAAGGCAACAGCTTATAAGAAAGGACACTACGTAATGGTAAGAAATTTTGATAGTACGGTAGGAGCTGCCAAAAAACTAATTCCTAAAAATAAAGGACCATATGTAATAGAAAAGGTATTGCGAAATGACAGGTTTCTGTTAAAGGACGTCGAGGGTTTCCAAGTTTCTCGGAATCCTTACAAGGGTGTATGGAGTGCTCAGAACATAAGACCATGGGTAGGAAATAAGAAATAAACTAAGAAAAATTGTAATATTATTCTCTAAGAATCATTAATGGTTAAATTAAGCATATTCAAAGAAAAAGTAACTGAGATCAGGGGATCTTGATCGCAGGATGGCCGAGTTGTAGTAGGACAAATACATGCATGTACATACACAAACAGATAGACACATTCTCAAGGCCATTTAGTCAACAATCTCCCGTTTGTTTTAAGCGCTCACATTCCTCATGCACTCTAATTCTTGTAAGAAGAGCTCGACAAGTCGAATAACGCCTTGTCTCACTTACACACACATAAACTTATTGTCAACTCTCCTTTAGTCTGTAAGCATGAAACGAACGCGAAGTCAGTCGCGATCGAACAGTCGAATAAAGAAGACGCATCAAGATAACTCGTGTGTTTTACTTTGCAAGCGGCATTTGTCTTCTACACCTCTTTGCTAATCTTTTCCAATTAACGTACTCTTAAGTCTGTCCTAATACTTATTCTTACCCTTATACTATTTCTTCCGCTAGTTCTATACCTCCTCCCATTATTTCAGACTCCTCTCTCCTGGGCCGGACAATATTCCTAGTTGTCTACTCAAGGAGTGTAGTTCTTCCCTTCTTCATCCATTGCTAAAGCTTTTTAATCTATCCCTTGAAGCTTCTGTCTTTCCATCTCTTTGGAAAGAATCTTATATCATTCCTCTTCATAAGAAAGGGGAAGTCTGATATACAAAATTACAGGGGCATTGCAAAACTGTCCGCTATTCCTAAATTATTTGAAAAAATAATCACTTCGAATTTGCAGCATTTCTGCAAATCATTTGTTTCCCCTGTTCAACATGGATTCGTAAGGAATCGGTTTACTACGACCAATCTGCATGAGATTACTTCCTTGGTAAATGATGCTTTCCTTTCGAAAATGCAAACTGATGTCATTTACACTGACTTCAGCAAGGCGTTTGGCTTTGTGCACCATGACATTTTACTTTTTAAACTTGACCGAATAGGTTTCCCTCCGTCTATTTTGCTTTGGATTAATTCTTATTTAAAAGGTAGGACCCAAAGAGTAATGCTGAGGCTGATTATCTCTGAGCGGGTTCACGTTACTTCTGGTGTTCCTCAAGGTAGTCATCTTGGAACTTTACTCTTTACTCTTTTTATAAATGACCTCTCCTCTGTTATATCACATGCCCGTGTACTCATGTATGCGGACGATGTCAAACTTTTTCTATCATACACTAATCCCCTACATCATTCTCGTCTATAAGACGATTTGAACGCTATGCAACTATGGTGTTCGGCCAATCAATTGCATCTAAATTGTTCAAAGTGTATGTTTATGACATTCAATCGTACTACACCTTATCTTGTCAGTTATACAATCGACAATATCGCTTTGCAACGTATACTAACAATTAAGGATCTAGGCGTTATTTTTGATTCTAAACTCTGTTTTAATCTTCATTAAACGATGGTCTAAAGATTTTAACGATCCTTTCATAACAAAACTTCTGTACATCTCTCTTGTTCGCCCTATCTTTGAATACTGCTCTTGCATCTGGTCTCCACAGTATAACAATAGCCAGGATCGTATTGAATCTGTTCAGAAGCAATTTCTGCTTTTTGCCTTACGAGGTTTAAATTTGGACCCTAATCTTCGGTTCCCATCCTACTCCAGCAGACTGCTTCTTCTCAACCTTCCGTCTTTAACCAATCGTAGGATAATTATCGGAGTTGTCTTTCTACATAAATTGATTATTGGCGAAATAGATTCCCCTTTTCTGCTAGGGCGTCTTCCGGCTAGACCAACTAAAAATTATCGACCCTTATTCCTATCTACGTGCACAACAGACTACGCTATGCACAATCCTTTTCGCGTGCTATGTAAAAATTATAATAGTTTGCATCACGTTTTCTCTACAGAACTGTCTCTACCCCTAATAAAATCGTTGCTTTCAGGATACCTTCGGGAAGTCGCTGACCATTCCCAGCTATGAGCAGGGGCATAGCTTGCCGGATAGGCTGAAAAATTTGTCCCCACCGGGTCGGTGATTTCCCATTACTTTTCTCTTTGTCCTATCTACTTAACACTCTTTATCTAACTTACATTGCTTTACTTTATTAACAATCTTCTTACTTTCTTTTTTCCTATTTATTTTATTTTCTTTATTAATATAGCAAATTAAGATTATTTTTAATTTTACTTGAACATCAAATGGGGGCCAGTAAGTTTGAAAAAATTAAACTTTTAATATTAAGTCGTATATACCCAGCAACTAAAGTAGAGTATTATCTCTCGAGGTGGTCAGCGTAATGTCATCTCGCTCCCACGCCTCGGCGGTTGTGTTAGTTGCATCTCCTCGCGTCAGTTTCGCACCTTATACATAAAGCGACAAGAAACGGCATCAAAGAATAAGACAAGCAATCACGCCATAGTTCCGTTAAATATCACAAGCGACAAATGTAGCTGGCGTTGCGTATCAGTTGCATAGCCAAAGTGAGTTATCCACGCGGTCACCTCGTTCAGTTCGTCTTCAGCTGTGAAAACGAACAGACGCAACGGAATCATAACGTCTGCTCATTTTTCTAATTAACATTGCTAAGATTACACGTGTTAAACTTTTTCGGTTATAATCAAAATTGAAGACAAACGTATTTGGTTAAGAAGTATTCGCGAACGCGACATAGTGTTGGAACAGGTAATACTTTCCATGAAAGACAGTTAGAACTGTATAACGTAAATCCACCTTTTTACAGGGAGCGTTAGCAGCGCCCGACAAGCCCAGATATCGGCCGGTCTGCGTACGGCACCCCCACGCTCTAAACATTAAACATAATTCGGCGACCGGCCGAAAGAGCCCCATACTCAATCACCGCCCCTATTTCGGCGATTATTCGGCGAATTAGTTAAGCTCCAGTTCACACCGGCTGAGGCGCAGTTGGCTCAACTTAAAGTTTACACCGGTTCTTTTCATCGCTATATATTTGTCTAATGCTTAAAACGACCGAGTTGTGTCTTGCATACCTTATCTTACTCGGCAGAGTATAGCCGCGCTTGATAGCGTGAAGCGTAGGTGTGACACAAAGGAGTGAAAGAGAAGTCTTTATCTGGAAACGAAATAGAGTTAACCGCAATCGAATAGTCTAGCTCGTTCGATGTCTCGCGCGCATGCGTTCTAGTTGAAATTATCCGTCGTCAAGCCGCGTAGAATTATCAGCTGTTTGATGTTGTCTGGAGGCCAGCCAATCTGAGTTTGGATTCTTAGATCTTAATTATTTTCTTTGCTTTCTTTATTGTTTTTTTTTTAATGTAACCTTAATATACAAATTTCCTGTGAGTACATAGTAGCGTTACCCGTAGCAGCGATTTCCGTTTAAAATAATTTTCTTTATGCACAGCTACCAAAAGCTTTAAAGCACCACACCAACTGCACTTTCGATGGGCCCAACGAACCTGCACCGATGGATATAACAGTGAGTGACAACGTTCAGCCCGAACGGCTAGGAGAAATAAGCCCGACATTATAGCTCTCAACTTTCACCCATTTAATAACATATTAAACATTTACTAAATTCCGTAATTTTATGATTTGAAGTTTTCCATATCTGTCTTACGAGACTGTTCTCTGGAGAAGCGATTATAATTCGAGTGCTTACGGATTAGTCGACCGAGTCGAATCATATTTCAGGGATAACTTTTAAGTCATAGAATTCACCCAGTTACCCAGGTTGTAGCGACCCGTTGATATGAATGAATCATCGTCTCTAGGAATAGCGATACCTATTACGAATAGGTCGACCAGAGTAAATAGACTCACATACAACAATACGCATCTCGATTCTGGGGTAACGAATGCAAGATTAGGTCGCGTAATTATGCGGAAAAGCAACTTAAGAATAGTTGACCTGTAAATACAAACCCGACCTCAGCAATTAGAAGTATCAGTAGTTTTCGGTATTGGCGACGTTATGTGAGATTATCCAGTTGGGATAACAATATGACCAGCATGGAGTCGGAAGGTGCGGACCGAATTTATTATTAACAGTTCAGTTTAAAGTTTCAGTTAAAGTTTAAAAAAAAAAAAAAAAAAAAATATATATATAAAAATGGCAGTTCGTCACAGTAGTGAGAACCTGACAGATATATTGAGCGAACAAGATGCAATTTGCAATATTTGCGACCAACCCTTAAGTGAAGCTGATTTAACCGCAGTTTCGCCATGTAAACATAAATTTCATTACCCATGTATTACCGAGTCTTTAAGAGAATCTAACCACTGCCCAACTTGCAAAAGGCTCTGTACATTTAATCAGTTGGCTTTATCAAATAACAACTTGCAAGCTGAATTATCCGCTGCTGACCAGTTAGTCGACATTGCTACGCATGAGGAAGCATCGGAAAACAGCAGTACCGGCAATCGAGGTAGAGGCAGAACAAGCAGAATTAGTAACGCAGTACAGCGCCGCGGTATGGTGACCAGATCCCAACAGCGGAGCCAACTTGCGCCGCTGCCAAACATTTGCGCGAGTGAGGCAAGCGTGTCTCACGAAGCCCCCAAAGCACAAAGTGTGGAAGATATAAACCAAATAATTCAGGCCGCTATGCAGCGTCAACAGCAACAGCTCATGCAGGACCTGACAGCATTGATTCAGGGACAGTTGTCAACACGTCAGGTTGACAGTAATAGTCATCGCTCGGGTCGAGAAAGAGTGTTTACTCCACCCGGTGAACCAGTTTTTATAGCAGACCGGAACCAGAATACATCCTCAAGTTCAGGTCATATCAATAACCAATACAATGGCAACGCCAGGAGACCAAACGCTTCGGTTCTGCCAGACAAAGTTCCAAACATTATTCAGAGTTGGCGAATCAAATTCGATGCAGCTAGAGATGGTCTGCAAACGGACGAGTTTCTCTACAGAGTTCGAGCACTAGCTCAACAGAATTTAAACGGGGACTATCAGCTTCTATGCGATCACTTACACCTCTTCTTCGGTGGGAAAGCCGTCGAGTGGTATTGGAGGTTTCATCGCGCTTGCCCTTACCTCGTTCGGTAGGTTTATTTGTTCTACTTTTGTCCTTGTCCTTTATGCAGGTTCATTTATTTTATTCTCTCTTTCTTTCTTTCACAAAACTCGAACAAACACAAAAAAATAATAAAAATGCACTTAATGTTCTTATAAAGTTTTGACCATCCTTCACTTTGCCTTCGTTCCTTATTATTTTCTTCTGCTTATATATAATTTTTTTTTTCTATATATTTTTCTTGCGTTCACTTCAAAAAATAATTAAAACAAGTAAGAGGTTCTAGTCGGGAGTTCCTGACTAGGGGATACCCTGAACCCTCTTCTTCCGACATCAAATGCAAATACATAAACTATTCTAGAAGCTACATGTCAAGTTTGGTGACTCTAGCTCTTATTATTTACCAAAATTTCTCAAAAAACAGGATTTCGATATAGATTTTTATCGATTACTTGGAAACGGGGCAAGTTGTCGATTATCGGAAACAAACTCGATCTGCGCAGGCACTAGGCACTAGGTGCCAGCTTGCTGATGCGCTGCAGATCCGGCAGGATACATCTCCAAGAGGACTTCTGATTGGCTTAGTGCTCCATTGAACCACCTGTTAGAGCCGTGAATTTCGGGCGTTTTGGTCCATATTTTGCCATCGGCTGCCACGTTTTGAGCTGATGGTACCCAGCGCCAGCTGTTCACATCTGATTCTTCTAAAATCTCTCCGATGCGAAGCGCTACGAATTGCTGGAGCTTTCGAGTATTGTTCTGGATCCTGTAGAGCACGTTTTTTGAATCTGTCCAAAATGTTCGTCTAATATGCGTTCAGCCCGCAAAAATACAACTGCTGCATAAGCATTGCTACTGGCGTCCGCGAATGTATGCATATTACAGTCTGGGTTCGGCTCACCCACTTCATACAGCGTGGAATGCAGACGGTATTCATCTTTGAAACTAGATCTAGCCAGTGTCGCCAATCCACTTCGTCTTCTTTGGTAAGGTCGTCATCCCATCTGATGTTGGATCGCCATATCCATATCCTTCGCGCTTACCTCTTCTTGCGCTTCGTCCTGACCGCTGATACGCTTATCCAAGGCCTCACAGTCGTCTTCCAGCGCCTGCATAACTTGCTTTGAATTTGATGTGGCGCATCTCGAAACCTCGAAACCTGAATCCTTTTACAGTCTCAGCTAACTGCATCATTTAGGATACTGCATCTACCGACTGAAGCCAGTCGTCTATAAATGTGTTTTCGCAAATCGCCTTTACGGCATCCGGATGCTCCGCTACGAACCGCTCGGCATTGCGATTCTTGACGTTATTTACTAGGTCTGACGAATAGGATGCTCCAAACGTCGTGACTTGCATAACGTTCGTTTCGGGAGAGCGTGACGAATCTCCATCACGCCAGAGAAACTTCTGCACCGCTTGGTCTTCTCGGCGCACCTTGGCCTAATGAACATTTCCCGTATATCACCGGACACGGCGATAGGACGCTCTCTGAAGCGTATTATCACGCCCACCAGAGATGCTAGTGTATCTGGGCCTTTTAGCAAACAACTTTGGCGGCTGCATCCCATGCCAAGCGTGTCTTTTGCTTGTTCGGATTGGTAGTTACCAATCTTTTACAGTCGTAAAGATAGGCACTCACCTTCAACCGTCGGATATATCCTTTCTGTTTGTAGTCTTGCATCGTGCTCATCATGAACACCTTCAGTAGTGGATCTTTGAACATCTTTGCCTCTAGACATTTGAGGCGCTTAACGGCCATCTGATAAGAGTCATATGAATGCGATCAAACTGCCATAGCAGGCCAGTCTGCCAGCGCTTTTCGTCTTCCAGATAAGTTATTGTTGCCTCCATTAGATTCATCGAGCGTTCGTCCTCTTTGAAGCTCAGCGGATTTGAGGAGACGCTCACACCTAGTGACTCCAAGGCAAAATAGTTCTTCAGAGCCTCATTCGTCCCACTGTACAGCCGCTGTAGCGACGCCCTAACAGCCCTTTCGACGCCGACGTCGACCACGGCGCTTGTTCACAAGTGCGCAACCGTGGTCTCGACGTCGCTCGTCTGGGGCGCACGCTGTACTTTCCGACCGACCGTTATCTTTTCTGATCTCTCCTCTGTGTTCTCGAATCGCCACATATTTTGTTGCCTAAATTTTGCAGTTGTTCACTTTACTCTACACTTGCTCGACTACTGTGTGTGTGTGGGGAGAGGGTGTGCGTTGGTTACGCTTGCGCGGGGGGTGTTAAGGATCAAGTGTTTTTATGCATGGGAAAGGGGGAGCGGGGAGTGTTATGTTTATATTTTTATGTACGCACGCGTAAGTGGATGCTCATGAGGAAGTGTGTGAGTGTGTTTCCTTTGCCGATAACATCAAAGGAAATTAAATAATTTCTGAGTTTATGTGGTTATTGTCGAAAGTTTATTGCAGTTTATGCAAAAATTGCAAAGCCCATGACTCTTTACTTAAAAAAGCAGCAAAAATTGATATTAAAAATGAATATAATAAAGCATTTGAAAAATTAAAATTAATTATTATGAACGACCCAATATTAGCATGTCCATGAATCCCAATATTAACAACCAGATTTTAATAAGAAGTTTCAGATAACAACCGTCGCATGTAGTTTTGCAATATGAGCTGTGTTGTCAAATGATAACAAACCAATTAGTTTCTCAAGTAGAATGTTAAACGACCACGAACAAAATTACAGTACAATTGGAAAAGAGCTTTTAGCAATAGTGGGGGCAGTAAAATATTTTCGCCCATATTTATGTGGCAGACCATTTGACATTTTAAGCGATCACAAGCCACTGGCTGAATAACATTAAAGAGCCAAACTAGAAATTACAACTTTGGCGTATCAAACTTAGTGAATATAATTTCTCAATCAAATACTTAGAAGGAAAATTAAACCACGTAGCAGATGCCTTATCACGAATTAAAATTAAAGAAAATATGCTAGGCGAACAAGATATTAACACACAAGGTTCAGCACATAGCGCTGAAGAATATAACGAAAACTTAATACATTTAACAGAAAAAAACATTGAATTATTTTAGAATACAAATAGAAATGATTGGAAGTGATGCCGAAAAGGCAGAAGTTGAACCATATTTAAAAAAATTAAGGATAAAAATCGAATATTTAAACCTAAGCATTGAAAAAGCTAAACAGATACTGATAAAACATTTTTGCAAACAATTCAAACGTATATTTTGAATACGACTAAGATTTTGAAATAGTACAACAAACATTTAATGAAATTATGAACCCTAAAATAGCTCGAATATTACGAACAATTATTAAACTGAAAGATATTAGGAGCTTTTCAGAATTTAAAGAAATACTAGTAAGCACCCACAAGAAACTTTTACATCGAAAAGATGATCAGACTTTTTAAAGAAACACACTACCCGGATTAGCTTTGTAACATATATCGATTTATAATCAAAATTTGCTAACAAGTTTTTTTATTAGAACTTAATAGCGAAAAGTAAATGGTATAAAAATTCCGCTGTTTTTTATAAGTTAATGCAACGGGTTGATTTATTTATATGCTTATAGCGAGCGTATTGACAAATGCGACATGTACAATTGTTAGCGAAGCGATCGATAAGAGATTCGATATAGCGAACATACGAGACAAAAGTGCATTGCGGCGTCCCAAGCATTGATGTGCTAGCCGCTTAAGACAAAGTGCAAAAGGTAAAAGAGCGCGATAACAGAAACTACGATGAGCGCAAAACGATAAGCGCTAGATAGTTAACAGCAAATAATATTGAGCTGTTTTATGACATGCGAGAAGCGCCAAACAAAACAAAATAGTGGCATTGTTTGCCTCGCAGGGCAAAATATAACTAAATTGTTATGCGAACATAATACTAATTCAATTTTTAGCTTTACACCCCCCGTTGAACAATTGAGCTTCAACTGGATCGTTAAGCGGAAGCAGACACAGCTTATTAGTTGCTCGCTTTATGATTCCATTAGCTGTGTTGAGAACTGCAACGCGTGTGATGTCATTAGTTCCTTTGACAAGTTCAACCAATCTTGCTAGTGGCCTTCGCAAAGTAGGTAAGTTCTCATCTTTGACAAGAACGATGTCATTGAGAGTCGCATCTGTCTTGGGAGTCCGCCATTTGGAACGCTATTGCAGAAAATTTAAATATTCTTCTCGTCAGCGAGACCAAAAGACTTGGCGCATGTAGTACACTCGCTGCCAGCTATCCAGACGATTAAAGTTGATGCCGTGTCACATCTGGTTCTGTGAAAGTGGGCCACCAACCATAAAATGACCTGGGGTAAGAAAATCGAGGTCTTCTGGGTCTTCTGAAATGGGAAGCAATGGTCTAGAATTAATGACTGCCGCTATGTGGCACACAAGGGTACGAAGCTCTTCGAATCCCAGAGCAGTTGACTCCACAACCAGTTAGAAGTGATGCTTTGCTTTACCGCCGCCTCCCAAAGGCCACCAAAGTGGGGGAGCGCGGTGGAATAAAGCTCCAGTCAATTGTGTCCGCCAAACAAAACTGGAGCACAGCCTCTTGATGACAGCTACTGAGTAAAAAATTTTTGAGCTCCAACAGCTAGTTTTTGGCGCGGACAGAGTTGGTGGCATTGTCAGACCAAATCTATAAAGCGCTTTAGAACATTGAGAAATGCACACGTAGATAGATCCTTGACCAACTCCAAAAAAATTCGTGGCGAAGCAAATAAATACGCTGATGTAGCATTTTATAGGAGCTTGTAGAAGAATGGTCCACAAAAGTCCACACCAGTAATATCAACAAATCTATTCTTGGAAGATTAACCATTACGTGCTCCACCAAGCTGGGCTTGTTCCGGAAAAATCTAATGCATTTGTTTACAACGCTGGAAGCTGCTTTGCGGCCACCAATCGACCAATATTGCAGACGAACTGCTCGCAACAAGGCTCGTGTTCCAGCATGGAGATTCCGCTCATGAAAGTGAAGACAATGGCGATGGTAACTGAATGCTGTCTAGTCGGTATAATAGGATGACGGGCCTCATAAGGAAGGGTTGACTTTTCGAGGCGTCCACCAACTCGAAGAATACCAAATTCATCCTGAAAGGATAACAATGATGGCAGGATACTGGAACGAGCGACCCTTTTGAACGTTACGTAAAAGAATAAAGTATCCAAAACGTATGTCGGAGATCAAAAGTCCGGGGTTCCGAATACGATGGATAAACTTGTGCACATAGGCGAATACTCGTTGGATAGCAGAAAATGAATTCACATATTTGCACTTTAATATGGCATCATTTGCAGGATCTGTGATGGACAACACTTTTTGCCTAACACTAGTTTTGGTTTTTCAAGAAGACAAGTTACAGGCCAGCACCTTTGTGGACCAGTCAAAAATTCAGGACCACATGACCAAAGTTTTGACTGTATAAGCTCGTCGGGAGTGGCCCCTCTGGAGAGAATGTCAGCCAGATTACTGGCTGCTGGAACATAATGCCACTGGAAGCCCGCTGTGAACCCCTGGATGGTGGCTATCCGATTTGCAACAAATACGTTGAACTTCGACGGTTCATCCTGGATCCATGATAGACATATTGATGAATCTGACCAGCACTGCGTGACTCGAGCACCATTTTCTGAGTTGAAAGCAACCTTTAGATAGAATGCCCTTTGTTTGATTTAATACGTCGATAGCCTCTTGGACCGAGCCACCGCCAGATATAAGGCTATCTACACAGAAATCGCGTAGAAGAATTTTCGCACCAATTGGAAATTAATGTTGCTCGTCGACTGCCAATTGCTGCATTGCTCGAACGGCAAGAAAGGAAGCTTGTTTTTTGCTCTACGGAAGATACTTATTTCAGAATTAGTAGAATTTCGCCACAAGATGCATTGTAGGTGGTTATCGGGGACCGTAACTCTGACACAGCGATACATATTGCCAATGTTTTCAGTAAGGGCAACAAGGGAACGTGCGAAATCGCATCAAAATGTTAAACAGCTTCGGTTATATGACGGGCCCACCCATAAACACTTCATTCAGTGAACATCCAGTGCTGGTGACAGCTGAACCATCAAACACGACACGCAGTTTGGTGCTCGTGATTTGTTCCTTCAGCACGCAATTATGAGGGAGAAAATATTTGCATAAATGTAACGACTCTGGAGAGACAAGAGTCATATGGCCGAGCTCTATATACTCTTGAATGAACGCGCAATACTGGGATTTAAGGTTGGGATGACGGTGCAACTTTCTCTCAAGCGATATAAATCTGCGAAATGTTTGTTGATAAGATTCATCTTATTGATCCAGAGTGAGTTTGAGAGAGTCGCACGGAATATACTTCTGTTGGCAACCTTTGGAAATTCTTAACAAAATGCTCCTCGCAGTCAAGCTCTTCCTTTGTTGCTTTAGCAACAGGGTCTGGAACTTCTACTTCCCAAAATCGTTGAATTCACTCATCGGTTCGGCCATCAGAATCAGTGCGGCATTAGACGATACACGATTGCCCAAAAGAGAGGAGCGGCGGGCAACCGCGGCTCCCTACCATGACTCAGAAAAGCGGGACTGAATCCGGTCGAATCAATCACTCTTGTATTGACCGCCAGCGATATCTCGGGCAAAAGCTCGTCCCACGAACTCTGGTGGCTCTTGTAATTGTACTCCGTTGTCAGGAGGTTCGTCCTCCTGGGTACGCCGAACCTGCATAGAATCCTCTCTCGCAACGCGGTCTGCAGGTGTGCCACCGTGGCTCTTCTAAGAGGATCCAGTTCCACCCACTTCGAGAAAGCATCATGGCGCAATCCAATATTAATTTTATTAATACTGCAGCAATGCTTATACCAGTTTTTATGGTAAAGCTGAAAACTTAACAAGTTTTATTGATGCATTACAAATATTAGAATTAATAAAAGGCGAACACGAACAATTTACAGTTTCTATAATAAAATCAAGGTTAAAAGGTGTCGCCAGAAATCTAGTTGGAAATGAAACAACAATAACTGAAGTCATTTCCAGACTAAAAAGCAATGTCAAAGGTGAAACTGTAGAAGTATTGTCAGCAAAACTGATGAACCTACAACAACGCAATAAAACTGCTAACCAGTACATACTAGAGGTCGAGCAGTTGACAAAAACGTTAGAAGGTGCATATATAACATATGGCTTACCCCTAGAGTTAGCCAGAAGTTATTCCACTCAGCATGCAGTCAAAGCAATAACTAAAAATTGCACAATCGATAATGTAAAACTTATCATGCAAGCTGGTACCTTCAATATATGAATGACGCCGTATCAAAATTTGTAAATAGTTGCACAGAAGCAACCGGACAGCCGAACACAGTCCTATATGCTGCGCAGCATCAGAGAAATAGATCCAACCGAGGCAATAACCGCGGAAACAACCGCGGAAATTACCAAAATAATGGCAATAGATATTATAATAATAATAATGGCAACAATAGACAGAGAGGCCAATATAGAGGTAACTCTAGAGGCCGTGGTAACTCAAACGGAGGCCACAACAATAGCAATAACAATAATGTGAGAGTAGCCCAAAATACTTCGGGAAACTCCCAACAGCCCTTAGGTACACAGCAATAGATAGTAAAAAGGTTCATTCGATTAATCTTAGTGTAAATATATTCGTAACATTCACAAATGTAGCTACAGGCAAGAAACTAATATTATTGATAGACACTGGTGCAGATATATCTTTGATTAAGGAAAATTCCGACACTTTCAATGATATAAACACTAACAATAAAGTTAATATTCAGGGAATCAATCAAGCATTGATTCAATCCAAAGGACTAACATCTTTAGAAATACAAACAACTAAATATATAATTCCACACAACTTTCATATTGTCGATTCTACTTTTTCCGTACCGTGTGATGGAATTTTAGGCATAGATTTTATTAAAAAATATAATTGTCAATTAGATTTTACACCTTCAAAAGATCTGCTGATAATAAGACCAGATAATCTAAATTATCCCATCTATGTTCCCATAACTTACAGCTCCGGTAATAATACAATAGTGTTACCGGCCAGATCCGAAGTTGTCCGGAAAATCGAGCTAACATCAAAAGAAGATAGTATCCTAATTCCAAACCAGGAAATTCAACCTGGTATATATGCAGCAAACACAGTCGTAACGACTGCAAATGCATTTGTCCGTTTACTAAATACAACTAGTACCGATCAAATGGTTAATATAAATAAGTTGAATTATGAACCATTAGAAAATTATGATATATCCGAAATAAATAATAAAACCAGAACGAACAATGTTATGTCAAAGTTAACTAAAAATTTCCAAAACTATGTAATAAACAATTAAAAGAACTTTGTTGTCAATATACAGACATATTCGGACTCGAAACCGAACCAATTACAACAAATAATTTTTATAAGCAGAAACTAAGATTAAAAGATGATGAACCTGTATATATAAAAAATTATAGAAATCCTCATAGTCAAAAAAACGAAATTCAAGCTCAAGTCGATAAACTAATTAAAGATGGAATAGTTGAACCATCAGCCTCAGAATACAACAGTCCACTGTTACTAGTACCAAAGAAATCCATAGATACTGAAAAGAAAAAATGGCGATTAGTAATTGACTATCGTCAAATTAATAAAAAATTACTATCCGATTAATTTCCACTTCCTAGGATCGATGATTTCTTAGATCAACTAGGAAGAGCAACATACTTTTATTGCCTTGACTTAATGTCAGGATTCCATTAAATTGAGCTAGACGAAAACTCTAGAGATATAACATCCTTTTTAAAGAGCAATGGCTCTTATCGCTTCACGCGATTGTCATTTGGTTTGAAAATAGCCCCAAATTCATTCCAAAGAATGATGACAATTGCATTCTCTGGCCTTGAACCATCACAAGCATTCCTTTATATGGATGACTTAATAGTAATCGGTTGTTCCGAAAAACACATGCTTAACAATTTAATTAGTGTTTTTGACATGTGTAGGAAACACAACTTGAAGCTACATCCTGAAAAATGTTAATTTTTCATGCATGAAGTCACATTTTTGGGACACAAATGCACAGATAAGGGAATCCTACCAGATGACAAAAAGTTTGATGTCATATTAAATTATCCAGTTCCACATGACTCGGATAGCGCTAGGTGATTTATAGCGTTTTGTAATTACTACAGACGATTCATCAAAAATTTCGCCGATTATTCTAGGCATATAACAAGATTAAATAAAAAGAATGTTCCATTTGAATGGACTGATGAATGTCAAAATGCATTTGAATATCTTAAAGTTCAATTAATAAAGCCTACTCTGTTACAATATCCATATTTTACAAAAGAATTTTGTATAATCACAGATGCTAGTAAGCAAGCCTGTGGTGCAGTGCTAACACAAGCCCACAATGGAACTCAACTTTCAGTAGCTTACGCATCGAGAGCATTTACCAAAAGAGAAAGTATCAAGAGTACGACGGAACAAGAATTAACAGCTATTTATTAAACCCCAGATCTACATTAACGCGTATGAGACATGAATTAGAGGAGTATAATTTTACAGTAGAGTACCTAAGACGTAAAGATAATTTTGTAGCCGATGCATTGTCACGGATAACAATATCTGAACTAAAAGAAATACAAAATAAAATCCTGAAAGTCACTACCAGGTATCAAAGTAGACAAAAATTCTGCACAGAAAACAATAAAGTAGAGATGCCAAGGCAATCTACTGAAACAGCTTCTCAGCCCAACGTATACGAAGTCATTAATAATGATGAAGTACGTAAAGTAGTGACCTTGCATTTAAAAGATATGCTATGTTTCTTTAAACATGGTAAGAAAATTATAGCAAGAATTGATATTGGAGATTTATATAAAAGATACGCTATGTTTCTTTAAACATGGCAAGAAAATTATTGCAAGAATTGACATTAGTGATCTATATACAAATGGAAATATTGACTTAGGACAACTATTTCCAAGGCTCGAAAAAGAAGCCGGTATATTAAAAATCAGCCAATTGAAAATGGCACCGTGGGAATAGATAATTTCAAAATTATATGCAATAAAATATTGAACACATTGAGAGTAGCGCTACTCAACCCGGTGACCACATTAACAAATGTTAAAGAGAAAGAAGCTATATTGTCTACATGATGATCCAGTACAAGGAGGTCACACATGCATTGCAAAAAGCTTGGCCAAGGTCAAAAGACATTATTACTGGAAAGGTATGACTCGTGATATAACAGAGTACATCCAGAAATGTCAAAAAGCAAAAACAACAACAAATATTAAGACCCCTTTAACAATTACTGAAACCCCGATGAAGGCTTTTGACAGAGTGATAGTGGATACAATTGGTCCACTACCAAAGTCAGAAAAAGTCAATGAATATGCAGTCACGCTCATATGTGACTTGACTAAATATTTAGTTGCTATACCTGTCGCAAATAAAAGCTCAGCAACAGTAGCAACAGCAATATTTGAATCTTTTATTCTCAAGTACGGTCCAATGAAGACGTTCATTTCGGACATGGGAACGGAATATAAGAATTCAATTATAAATGATTTGTGCAAATATTTAAAAATAAAGAATATAACATCAACAGCACAGCATCATCAAACTGGTGGAACAATAGAAAGAAGTCACATTTAACGAATATATACGATCCTATATATCGGAAAATAAAACAGATTGGGACGTATGGCTTCAATATTTTGTTTATTGCTTCAATACAACCCCTTCTATGGCACATAATTATTGTCCATATGAGTTAGTATTTGGTAAGATTAATAATCTACCAAAGTATTTTAACAGCATAAGTAATATAGAACCTATACATAACATAGATGACTGCGCTATAGAAAGTAGGTATAGATTAGAAGTAGCATACAAAAGAGTAAGAAATATGCTCGAATTAAATAAACAGAAAAATAAGGATATATTTGATTTAAAAACTAGGAACATAACTCTATCAATAGGAGATAAAGTTTTACTAAAAAATAAAGTAGGCCATAGGCCAAATCTAGCTATTTTAAACACACAGTTTAAATATAGAGTTGAAAAAATAGAAGATAATGATAATATAGTTATTTCCATCTCTTTGGAAAGAATTTCATATCATTCCTCTTCACAAGAAAAGTGGGAAGTCTGATATACAAAATTACAGGGGCATTGCAAAACTGTCCGCTATTCCTAAATTATTTGAAAAAATAATCACTTCGAATTTGCAGCATTTCTGCAAATCAGTTGTTTCCCCTGTTCAACATGGATTCGTAAAGAAACGGTCAACTACGATCTATCTGCTTGAGTTTACTTCCTTGGTAAATGATGCTTTCCTTTCGAAAATGCAAACTGATGTCATTTACACTGACTTCAGTAAGGCGTTTGACTCTGTGCACCATGACATTTTACTTTTTAAACTTGACCGAATAGGTTTCCCCTGTCTCTTTTGATTTGGATTAATTCTTATTTAAATGGTAGGACCCAAAGAGTACTGCTGAGGCTGACTACCTCTAAACGGGTTCACGTTACTTCTGGTGTTCCTCAGGGTAGTCATCTTCGACCTTTACTCTTTACTCTTTTTATAAATGATCTCCCCTCTGTTATATCACATGCCTGTGTACTCATGTATGCGGACGATGTCAAACTTTTTCTATCATACACTAATCCCCCACATCATTCTCGTCTACAAGACGATTTGAACGCTATGCAACTATGGTGTTCGGCCAATCAATTGCATCTAAATTGTTCAAAGTGTATGCTTATGACTTTTAATCGTACTACACCTTATCTTGTCAGTTATACAATCGACAATATCCCTTTGCAACGTATACTAAAAGTTAAGGATCTAGGCGTAATTTTTGATTCTAAACTCTGTTTTAATCTTCACATAGATACCATCGTTAATGAGGCAAAAGGTGTACTTGGATTCATTAAACGATGGTCTAAAGAGTTTAACGATCCTTTTATAACAAAACTTCTGTACATCTCTCTTGTTCGCCCTATCCTTGAATACTGCTCTTGCATCTGGTCTCCACAGTATAACAATAGCCAGGATCGTATTGAATCTGTTCAGAAGCAATTTCTGCTTTTTGCCTTACGAGGTTTAAATTGGGACCCTAATCTTCGGTTGCCATCCTACTCCAGCAGACTGCTTCTTCTCAACATTCCGTCTTTAACAAACCGTAGAACAATTCTCGGTGTTGTCCTTCTACATAAGTTGATTATTGGCGACATAGATTCCCCTTTTCTGCTAGGGCGTCTTCCGGCTAGACCAACTAGAAATTATCGCCCCTTATTCCTATCTATGTGCACAACAGACTACGCTAAGCACAATCCTTTTCGCGTGCTATGTAAAAATTATAATAGTTTGCATCACGTTTTCTCTGCAGAACTGTCTCTTCCCCTAATAAAATCGTTGTTTTCAGGATACCTTCGGGAAGTCGCTGACCACTCCCAGCTATGAGCAGGGGCATAGCTTGCCGGACAGGCTGAAAAATTTTCCCCCACCGGGTCGGTGATTTCCCCTTACTTTTCTCTCTGTCTACTCTACTTAACACTCTCCATCTAACTTACATTGCTTTACTTTATTAACAATCTTCATATTTTTTCTTTTTTCCTATTTATTGTATTTTCTTTATTAATATAGCAAATTAAGATTAATTTAATTTTACTTGAGAACACTTTTCCTACTTACAACCTTCTGCTTAGAGGTAGACTCTAATAGCGTCACTGACAAACCTAGCTGTGAAAAGGGGCTGGCCGGACTGGCAAATAAAACACCTCCATCGGTCGGTGATGCTATTTAGAAAATTGTATTCTTTAACTAGGCTTTTAGCATATAATTCTATTATCTATTGTATAACCTATTGAATAATGAGGAAGAGACTCGGTTTGATGACCATTAATAAATAAATAATAATAGATATTTAGTTGCTATACCAGTTCCAAATAAGAACGCGAACACTGTCGCTAAAGCAATTTTTGAATAATTTTTTCTGAAGTACGGTCCAATGAAGACGTTCATTACGGACATGGGAATAGAATATAAGAATTTAATTATAGATGATTTGTGCAAATACCTAAAAATTAAAAATATAACATCTACAGCACACCCCCTTCAGACAGTTGGAACAATAGAAAGAAGTCATAGAACTTTCAATGAATATATATATATATATATATATATATCGGTTGATAAAACCTCAATGGTACAATTATTGTCCATAAGAGTCCATAATGGAACCCATATATAATATACTTGATTATGCTGAAGAAAGTAAATATAGATTGGAAGTAGCATACAAAATAGCTAGAATAATGATAGAAAAACATAAGAAACAGAATAAGATACTATATGACCGCAAAAAAAACAACATAGATATATCAATAGGAGATAAGGTTTTACAAAAAAATGAAGTAGGCCATAAGCTAGATTTTAAAATACATTAAATACATTACAATTATAACAAATCAAAAAATGTATATACAATAAATTTAAGTAAAATAACTACACTTAGTTACGTTATTTTTCAAAAGGAGGGAGATGTAGTATGTGCATATATTGAGGGTACACTGTACCAATAAAGTAACATCGTTTAAGCATAAATAAATCAGCAACACATTGTTGCAGTACACAAACAAAACCTTTTCGAGTGAGCGTGTAATATGATCGCCCACTTATGAGCTACGCTAAGTCAGCAGTCCCACGCTGACCGTTCGTAGCACATATATACATACATGCAAATATGTACATAAGACTCTCTCCCGATTATGCTGATAAGACAAAATATGTAAGAAGCCGCTCTGCTGCTGGCGTAACCGGCAGCGCAGCTATGCGGTCTTAGCCATAAGAATATATTTGAACAAAACATTGAATAAGCTAAAGTCAAACGGCACAGACGTGCCCGTATGTAACAGTATGTAACAGGCAGGAGGAAGGATCTCCGACCCCATAAAATATATATATTCTTGATCAGCATCAATAGCCAAGTCGATCTAGCCATGTCCGTCTGTCTGTCCGTCCGTCCGTCCGTCCGTCCGTCCGTATGCATGAGCCAACGGATGTCAGAACCTATAAGAGATAGAGACTTGAAATTTTACATGTAGATGCTACTAGTTCCCGCGCAGATCTAGTTTGTTTCCGATAATCGATAACTTACTCCGTTTCCAAGCAATCGATTAAAATCGATATCGACATCCTGTTTTTTGTTAGCAAATTGGGTAAATAATAAGAGCTAGAGCCACCAAACATGATATGTTGCTTCTAGAATATTAGAATATTATAGATATTTCAAGTATCTTTCATTTCATAACTATCGCCACCTCCCCGCTACCACCCCAGAGCTATAAATCAAGTTAATAACCCAACTTTTATTGCCAACCAATTTAAACCACAATTTAAATGCAATTGATTTTTTTCAGAATACACATATTCTATGGTACAATAAGATATACTGTAGAAAATTTCATAAAGATCGGTTAAGAAAAACCAGAGTTATGTGCAACCGCGCAATTGAATGGGGCAGCAGCTTTAAGAATTTCTGTATACATGTACACACACAATTCATGCGCGTCTGCTTCGCATTCTAATATCATGGTAATTGCATATTTTTTTTGTAATGTTATTTTAGTTCCTTTTTTTATCATAAGTACTTAATTGTTGGTGTGGCTGCCGAGTAGAGGCACAGCAAGTGGTGCGGTCTGTCGCGAGCTCGAGCCCTACCGGGGAAAGTATTATTATTTTTTTTTTTTTGCTGGTGTGGCTGTTGAGTAGAGTCGACAGTAAGTAATGCGGTCAGTTGCAAATTCGAGCCCTACCAAGGGAACTTTTTTTTATTAATTTATTTGGTGTTGGAATAAGAGGGTTCAGGGTATCCCCTAGTCGGGAGCTCCCGACTAGAACCTCTTACTTGTTTTTTCTTTTAATATATATTTTTAATATATATTTTGTTATTATTTATTGTTTCCTTTTTTTCCGGTCACGCCACCAAAAATATAAAACAATTTAGTCACTTTCTGTTCCCTCAACATTAACTTCTCGTTCCTTTAACTTGTCTTACACTTCGTTATTTTATAGTTTACTCCGTTTTGCTTAGTTTTAAACACAGCCGTTCTCATTGCTTGCGTTGGCTGTACTGACGAATTTAACTTTTCACCGCACGCGAGTTGAATTCGTCCCACTGTACAGCCTCTGTCGCGATGCCTTAACGGCCCTTCGACGCCGACGTCAGCTGCGGCGCGCGTGTGTGCACACGTGTGCAAGCGTGGTCTCGCTGTCGCCGTCTGGCGCGCGCGCGCTGTAGTTTTTCGACCGCCGTTATTTTCCCGATGTTTACTCGGTCTACTCGATTCTGCTCACAGAAGCGAACGTACTACCTATTCTGGCGGACTGTAGCCTCGCACCATCTACCCTAGCGGGCCTTGGTCTCGCACCAACTACGCCAGCGGGCCTTGGCGTCACACCAACCACACTACCGGGCCTTGGCCTCGCACCAACCACACTAGCCCCTTAGGTTAGGGTGAACCTCGGTTATTTCCGATGTTTAGCACAAATATGACCGCCCGAGAATACAAAGACCAGTATTTCTTTCCATTACTTTGATTACATCCACTTTATTTAGTCTTATAGTCTTATTAACTTTCCTTCTTAAATCTCCTAAATTAAGGCCCTGCCGCACTGCCTTGGAGCTCTAGCGCTCCGCTGGACACCTCACTGTTATCACTCGCGCCTCTTTTCTCTACACGTCTACTCACTCGCAACTTCGCCTCGGAGCTTTCGCTCTTCGCCGCCGAATTAAAGTTGCGCTCTCGAAGGCGGTGTTGAGCAACAGATCAGATACGCACGGTTGCTGCGACGGCCGGCGGTTAAATTCAAACTTAACTCAAGCCGGGCTCCTTGCCTTAACTGTTCTTATGACTAATTCAATGCTTACATACTATAGAATACGTATATACTATAACTATAATTATGAACTGTGTTATATTTTTTTCAATTACAATTTGTGTATCTTATATTATTGTAGGTGTTTCTGCTACTTTTGGTTTTTTATATTTTATAATTAATTTCTTCGGTATGCTTTTGAACTTATGTTAAATACAGTGTTGAACTTATTGATATAATAACAAATATGGTTATTGTAATTATCTGGAATAGATTGTTAAATTTTGTTGGTTCATTTGTAATTTCTTTCGTTTGTACATGCGAAAGTGATTCTAATTTTATATCATTCTTTCTTAGGCTTTGGTATAATCTAACATATTGTTTGAAAAAGAAATTTCATTAATTTGCAGTGAACAATTAAAGATATTTATTATTCCTCAGCACAGCAAGATTTTATAGACTGCATGCTTGATCTTTCGTTGTTTCAAATCAATTTAATTTCTAATCATTTTATTAGGACAGTTGACCTTGTATTTGTTAACGACTACCTTATTTCTAATGTGTCTAGGTCTCCTCCTGTATCTCTTCCTGAGGATGTCTATCATTCTACTTTAGAGATTGCAATGCTCAATTGTAATCCCCTCATTTCGTGCTCATCAGCCAATAAGCCCCGATGTTGCTTTCGCAAAGGAAATTAATCTTTGCTGAATCAGCTTATTTATGCAACCGATTGGTCTTTCTTTATATGACTCAGTTGATATGAATACTGTCATTAATTTTTTTTATAACACCCTAAACTCCCTCTTAGATATGTGTATTCCTAAGTCAATTCCTTCGACTGCTTTTTCCAAACCACCCTGGCTTACTCCCAGATTATCACATCTAAAAAATGTAAAATCTAAATATTGTAAAAAATTTTAAAAATGGTTCGTGTACAGACACCTAAATATTCCATAGCCAAGTCGAACTTCTTTCTTCTTAATTTTCAATGCTATGGGAATTATCTAACTCGTTGCAAGGCAATTTGCCCAAAATCCGAGACAGTTTTATAATTCTGTAAACTTGAAGCGTACATCTCCAAGTTTGCCATCTTCTTTTTTCTTGGCTTGGATAAAGCTAGCAATGACACTGATTCCGCTAACCTCTTTGCTAATTTTTTCCAATCAACGTACTCTTCAGTCTGTCATACTAATTCTTAGCGGAAGAAATAGTATAAGGGACTATTTCTTCCGCTAGTTCTATACATCCTCCCATTATTTCAGACTCCTCTCTCCTATTAGCTATAAACTCTTTAAAATCATCTTACTCTCCTGGGCCGGACAATATTCCTAGTTGTCTACTCAAGGAGTGTAGTTCTTCCCTTCTTTATCCATTGCTAAAGCTTTTTAATCTATCCCTTAAAACTTCTGTCTTTCCATCTCTTTAATCATTCCTTATATCATTCCTCTTCACAAGAAAGGTGGGAAGTCTGATGAACAAAATTACAGGGGCATTGCAAAACTGTCCGCTATTTCTAAATTATTTGAAAAAATAATCACTTCGAATTTGCAGCATTTCTGCAAATCAGGTGTTTTCCCTGTTCAACATGGATTCGTAAAGAATCGGTCAACTACGTCCAATCTGCTTGAGATTACTTCCTTGGGAAATGATGCTTTCCTTTCGAAAATGCAAACTGATGTCACTTACACTGACTTCAGTAAGGCGTTTGACTCTATGCACCATGACATTTTACTTTTTAAACTTGACCGAATAGGTTTCCCCTGTCTCTTTTGATTTGGATTAATTCTTATTTAAAAGGTAGGACCCAAAGAGTAATGCTGAGGCTGACTACCTCTAAACGGGGTCGCATTACTTCTGGGTGTTCCTCAAGGTAGTCATCTTGGACCTTTATTCGGTACTCTTTTTATAAATACCTCCCCTCTGTTATATCACATCCCCGTGTACTCATGTATGCGGATGATGTCAAACTTTTTCTATCATACACTAATCCCCTACATCATTCTTGTCTACAAGACGATTTGAACGCTATGCAACTATGGTGTTCGGCCAATCAATTGCATCTAAATTGTTCAAAGTGTATGTTTATGACATTTAATCGTACTACACCTTATCTTGTCAGTTATACAATCGACAATATCCCTTTGCAACGTATACTAACAGTTAAGGATCTAGGCGTTATTTATGTAAACTTTGTATCAATCTTCACATAGATACCATCGTTAATGAGGCAAAGGGTGTACTTGGATTCATTGGTCTAAAGAGTTTAACGATCCTTTTATAACAAAACTTCTGTACATCTCTCTTGTTCGCCCTATCCTTGAATACTGCTCTTGCATCTGGTCTCCACATTATAACAATAGCCAGGATCGTATTGAATCTGTTCAGAAGCAATTTCTGCTTTTTGCCTTACGAGATCTAAATTGGGACCCTAATCTTCGGTTGCCATCCTACTCCAGCGGACTGCTTCTTCTCAACCTTCCGTCTTTAACCAACCGTAGGACAATTCTCGGTGTTGTCCTTCTACATAAGTTGATTATTGGCGACATAGATTCCCCTTTTCTGCTAGGGCGTCTTCAATTCTCTGTTCCGGCTAGACCAACTAGAAATTATCGCCCCTTATTCCTATCTACGTGCACAACAGACTACGCTATGCACAATCCTTCTCGCGTGCTATGTAAAAATTTGCATCACGTTTTCTCTACAGAACTGTCTCTACCCCTAATAAAATCGTTGCTTTCAGGATACCTTCGGGAATTCGCTGACCATTCCCAGCTATGAGCAGGGGCATAGCTTGCCGGACAGGCTGAAAAATTTTCCCCCACATGGTCTGTGATTTCCCATTAATTTTTTCTTTGTCCTATCTACTTAACACTCGTTATCTAACTTACGTTGCTTTACTTTATTAACAATCTTACTTTCATTTTTCCTATTTATTGTATTTTCTTTATTAATATAGCAAATTAGGATTATTTTTAATTTTACTTGAGAACAGTTTTTTCCTACTTTTACAACCTCTAATAGCGTCACTGACAAAATTAGCTGTGAAAAGGGGCACAGCTGGCCGGACTGGCAAATAAAACACCTCCATCGGTCGGTGATGCTATTTAGAAAATTGTATTCTTTAACTAGGCTTTTAGCATATAATTCTATTATCTATTGTATAACCTATTGAATAATGAGGAAGACACTAGGTTTGTCGACCATTAATAAATAAATAAATAAATAAAAGAAATAAAAAAATAAAATATTGTTTCCTTCTATTGTTATTTCCTTATTTATATAATTGTGGTTTAATATAGTTTTTGATAAATTCCAAGTTAAACTTATATTTGGTTCTAAATTTGATTTGAAAATTTTTCAAAGTTTATAGTATAACTACATTTTGAAGTTATTTGGCTTAAAATTAATATTTTTGTGTCTGTGCTATAAAGTTTTTTGTCCTGGGTAAAATATTTTTAATGAGCTATTTCTGGGTATGGAATTGTTTGGAATACCGGAATATGGGATATTATCAGTATTTCGTTTGTATCTGATTTAAACCAAGTGGAAGTTTTTGTATTCATCAATTTCTCAGAATTAACATGCAACAAATAGTCATGTTTTAGTAATTTTGGGTTAAAAATGCCTAATCAATGTGATTTAATTTAGGAGACATCTCCGACCCCATAAAGTATATATATTCTTGATTAGCATCAACAGCCGAGACGATATAGCCAAGTCCGTCTGTCCGTCTGTCTGTTTCTATGCGAACTAAAGCTATCTTAATGAAATTTTGCAGAAGTCCGTCTTTCTGTTGCACGCAGCACATATGTATCATATAGCTGCCATAGGAACGATCGGTCGATCGGTTGTATGAAAAAACATTTTGTTTATAAAGATATCTTGACCAAGCTCGGCACTTATTAGTTTTACTTTACTCCAAATATATATGCAAAATCCTATTAAGCTCGGACCACGATCGGTCGAAAATAAAGTTTTTGTATAAAAAAACATATTGTTTTTCAAGATATCTAGACCAAACTCGGCATTTATTAGTTTTACTATGCTTCTCATATATATGCAAAATATTATTAAGATCGGAACACTTTATCATATAGCTGCCATAGGAACGATAGGTCGAAAATTAAGTTGTTATATGAAAAAATATTAACTATTTGCCCTGTGCTTAGATGCGTGCAGAAGATAGACTTTTTTTCTCGTTCAAATTCTTTTTGTCGATTATAATAATTAAGGGAACTTTCTGTTATTTGTAAATGGTTACTGTTGTCTTCTTGTGCATTATGTATGGTTGCTCTTGTGCTAATGGTATCTTCGCCTAAGAAGTTTTCGTTTAATTGGATTCTGGACAGAGCATCTGCCACATCATTTTTTTTTCCTGGGACGTATTTAATTTGGAAATCATCAAACTCATTTAGCTTGATTTTCCATCTTTGTAATTTCATGTTAGGTTCTTTCAGGTTATTTTACCTGACGAATGGTCTGTGATCACTAAGAAAAATGATAGGACCTAAAGTATTTAGTAGCCCAAACGATTGCTAATAATTCTTTTTTATTCGTTGAATAATTTATCTTATGCTCGTTGAGAGTTCTACTTGCATAGCATATAGCCTTATGCTCTTGCGAAAGGACGGCCCCTATTGCCATATTACTCGCGTCTGTAGTTAATGAAAATGGTTTTTCGAAATTAGGGTATATTAAAATTGGTTCGGATGTTATGAGTACTTTTAGCTTTTAAACGCTAATTCGTAGTTTTTGTCATAAATGTTGATTTTTGCTCCCCGTTTTAATTAATGGTTTTACTATATTACCGAAATTTGGTATAAATTTCCTATAGAAACCACAAACATCCTAGAAATGATTTAATTTCTTTTGGGGTTTTGGAAATTGGAATTTTACAAGAAATTCAGTTTCTTTTCTTATAAACTCGCATTTATCCTACTGTAGTTTTAAGTTAGCTTCTCTAAGCTTCTCAAATACTTTTTGTAGCAACAAAACGTGTTCCTCCAATGAAGTGGAAAAAATGATAATGTCGTCTAAGTAGACCAGACAATCCTTAAAAATTAAATCTTCTAAGAGATTGTTCATACTACGTTGGAACGTTGCAGGTGCATTCTTAAGACCAAATGGCATGCGAGTGTACTCGTAATGGCCATGTTAGTCGAAAATGCGGTCTTGAGTATTGAACCAGGATTCATTTGGATTTGGTGGAAGCCTTTGGCTAGATCAATGGTTGTGAAATATTGACATGTTCCAAGTTTGTCTAATATTTCATCCATGATCGGGATAGGGTATTTATCATTAATAGTTAGTTCATTGAGATTGCGGTAATCTATGACTAACCGGAATTTTTGCTTTCCAGATGCATCGTTTTTCTTTGGAACGATTATTACTGGTGAGCAGTAAGGGGATTTGGATTTAAGTATGATATTTTGTTTTATCGTATATTTGAGGATATTTGTATGGACGCTTGTAAATTGGGTCCTTATGTTTTGTTAGAATATTGTGTTTAATTTTACTAGTGAAAGTCAAATTGTCATCTTCATGGTACTGGATGTCACGAAATTCATATACAACTTTTTTAATTGTTTCATTTTCTTCTGAGTTTAGATGCTCTAGCGTAAACTCATTGTTTTCTATTAATTCGTTATTAATAGCGAAGTTAAATGGTCTCTCCTCTGTTGAGGATGGATTAAGGCACTCTTGTGCGGTCATGTCCTCTTCGACCTCTTCGTCATTATACCAAAAACAAATGTTATACTCTCCTAAGGTTACGGATCCTTGTGCATAGATTATTTTTGCTTGACATGCTTGGGTATTGAACCAGGATCCATTTGGATTTGGTGGAAGCCTTTGGCTAGATCAATGGTTGTGAAATATTGACATGTTCCAAGTTTGTCTAACATTTCATCCATGATCGGGATAGGGTATTTATCATTAATAGTTAGTTCATTGAGATTGCAGTAATCTATGACTAACCAGAATTTTTGCTTTCCAGATGCATCGTTTTTCTTTGGAACGATTCTTACTGGTGAGCAGTAAGGGGATTTGGATTTACGTACTATATTTTGTTTTATCATATCGCTTATTTGTTTATTAACTTCCTCATCGTAATTTGAGGATATTTGTATGGACGCTTGTAAATTGGGTCCTCATGTTTTGTTAGAATTTTGTGTTTAATTGTACTAGTCAAGTCAAATTGTGACCTTCATGATACTGGATATCACGAAATTCATGTAAAACTTTTTTAATTTTTTCTTTTTCTTCTGAGTTTAGAAATAGTGTGAATAGTCTATTTTTGCTTGACATGCTTCAAGGTATTCTCTTCCAATCAGAACACCATAATGCTCTGACTCATGATTATAGAATTTTTGTTTACTCAGACAAATTTTGCTCGCTTCTAATCGTATGCTTCGTTTTAATTCAATAACACCATTTATGGTGTGAACCCTTAATGCTTCGTTGTAAATTGGAAAATGTAAGCGGTTTGTTTTCATTAGATTTATGGTTGAACCTGTGTCAATAACAAATTTTAGAACTTCATCATTCATAATAAATTTTATGAATGGATTTCTTCTGGTTCTTCCGAGGCTTCCTGATGAAAATTTTCATCTGCCCACTGTTGCTATCTCTTTGACGTTTCGTCGGAGGGTTTGGCGCATTCAAGCGTGAATGGGAATGATTTTGATAGATTAAGGGATTTCGGGATCTACCTTGACTTAATTTCTGTTGGAACTCGTGGTAAGCTTTCTGATTATCTTCGGAATTATTGTTCTGTTTATTTTGTACGTGATAACTATGATTCGTGTTGGAATAGCCACTTGAAGTGGTGGTTGGGTTAGCGTTTTGCTGATTATTTCCCATGTTCCTACGATTGATATTTTTATTTCCCTGAACATTATTAGTTTTAGGTTAATCAGTTACGCTATTTTCATAAAATCCTTCTCTGCGCTACTTGCTTTAGATTTGTGTCGACATAATGTAGTATCTGGCTAACATCACGAAAAACCAATCGGGTAATTTTTTTGTAATTACATCATTGATTGTGTTATTCATGGTATATTTTCTAACGCTAACTTTTTTTACCCTTGCAGAGGGTATTATAATTTTGTCGTGAAATGTGTAACGCATGGAAGGAGACATCTCCGACCCCATAAGGTATATATATTCTTGATCAGCATCAACAGCCAAGTCGATATAGCCATGTCCGTCTGTCCATCTGTCCGTCTGTCCGTCTGACCCTCTGACCGTCTGACCGTCTGTCTGTTTCTATGCGAACTAGTCTCTCAGTTTTAAAGCTTTCCTAATGAAACTGTGCAGAAGTCCATTTTTCTGTTGCACGCAGCACATATGTGAAAACCAGCAGGATCGGACCACTATATCATAAAGCTGCCATAGGAACGATCGGTCGAAAATTAAGTTTTGTATGACCAAACTCGGCAATTATTAGTTTTACTATGTTTTGTATGACCAAACTCGGCAATTATTAGTTTTACTAAGCTTCTCATATATACGCAAAATCCTATATAGATTGGACCACTATATCATATAGCTGCGATAGGAACGATCGGTCAAAATTTAAGTTGTCGAATGAAAAAACATTTTGTTTTTCAAGATATCTCGACCAAACTCGGCATTTATTAGTTTTACCATACTCCTCATATACATGCAAAATCCTATTAAGATCGGAACACTATATAGCTGCCATAGGAACGATCGGTCGAAATTTAAGTTGTCGAATGAAAAAAAATTTTGTTTTTGAAGATATCTCGACCAAACTGGGCTTTTATTAGTTTTACTATACTCCTCATATATTGGCAAAATACTAATGAGATCGGACTACTCTATATAGCTGCCATAGGAACGATCGGTCGAAAATTAATTGGTCCTTCTTCCTACTGAGCTAAATAGCACCACCGACTAATCCTTAAAAGCAACTAATCCCTCTTTCAAAACAAAATCATCACATAATAACACCTGTCCTACATCTTATTCTCCAGTTCACTCCTCTGTAGAGAACCAGCATGGTACCGTCAATGAAGGCATCCAATCAACGTCAAGGAACGGACTCTTTTAGATGCCGGGTGTGTAGAGGCATCCATGCGCTACGCAAGTGTCAGTGCTTCTTGAAGCTCACGCCCGAGAAGCGTCTCCGAGCCGTGATAATTAACAAATATTGCTTCAACTGCCTGGCTCATCAGCATTCAGGGGAATCATGCAGCAGTGGAGCCAAGTGCATAATTTGCAAAAATGACCACCATACCTTACACCTTACTCCACGTGATCCCCGTAGCGCTCGACCCTCTCGGTCAGACAACAGGCCCACAAGAAGAGCTTCTGGCTCCTCGCCCTCCAGCGGCACATCACCCCCAAGCCCGAGACGTGCTACTATACGGACGTCGCTTACGTCCCTTCACAAGGGGGTCAGTATATTGCCCACCGCCATAGTGCTGCTCGACACCGGAAAAAGGGCCCTTGAGACTCGGGCTCTGATCGATCCATGTTGTTCAGTAAGCCGCATTAATGCAACCGTGGCAAGGGCCTATGGCCTTTCCGTCACACGCATTTGCGCAGAAGGAGCGTGCACAGCCGTGCTACGCTCCAAGACAACTCAGATGTCTCGAGAAGTGGTCTTCATGGCTGACCCGCAACTCAGCTGACATGAAGGACCCGTTCAGCAACGTCGCTTTGGCGGACAACGAATGGTTCCGTCCATCTCCAGTACCTGTGGTACTCGGCGCCGACGTCTACCCAGACATCATCCTACCAGGTATCCTCCCGAGCCAAGGCGGTCTGCCGATGGCTCAAAATACCAAGTTGGATGGATACTCTCTGGCACAATAGGAATTCTTGCAATCTGCATATTGCCAGGGGGGAGAATGTTCATGCCAGTTCAGTGCTAGTGTGAACACAGCGTTGACACAGCCTCACTCAGTGTGAGAGAGTCACTCAGTGAGACAGACTCACTCACTGAGAGAGACTCACTCACTAAGTCGATCCCAGATGCGCTCAGCACTCTCCTTGTGGTCTCCTTTCCACCTCCATCACTCCAACCAAAAATATGTAAAATCACTTAACCAGCAAAATTTGTTAAATGCAGTAGAAAATTCTAATAAAGTGCTTTTTCACCAATAACAATCAAGGATTATTTTTCTGACGCCACCCCCACAAACATTGCTCCTTCGAGCCGGATCATATATAAACCGATCGCCCCTACACAAGTTTTTTGGCAAAGATAAGTAAAGGAAATAAAAATTTCCTTTCTATATATATTCGGCAATATCCGCCATATTTTTCCGCCATATTTTTTTTCTTTAAGAAAACTGATTGAATATATATAAATTATCCGACCACAAAACTAAAAACAGTTTAGTTAAATTTTGTGTTAGTTACTTCCAACTACAAAAGAAATCCACTTCAACATTTTTTGTATGTACATACGTACGCACTCGTGCACTTTCCTAACTATAAAATTTTTTAATTACGTGTCCGCACTTAATCCGACAAGTTGCTTCACAATATTGTTTCCTAATTAATATTGTTAATTCATGTTCTTGGTCCGACACACAAACATACACCAGGTTCACCAGCACGTATTATACATACATACAAGTTGACAACTAAACATATAAGATACACTCTCACAGTCATACATTGTTATTTCTAAGTACGCAACACACAATCATAAGTATTTGGTTGCCCTCAGCAACAAATACAACAACACACCAACTGCCAAGAGTTCTGCGCACAGCAACTGAAAACGGACGCCCGTGCTGCTTGCGCAAGAATGCTGAGTCGGCATGCCGACTCTAGCGTATGGCGTGATGCATTGGCTTCACAGGGCAAACTTAAGCTTGAACATTTCTGTAGCCTTTAGTCTCAATCTAGATCGCAACATTATTACACGAGTGAATGATTAAACTCCGGCATTGCCGTCAATAAACATTATTTGTGTTATCAATCATAGTTGACCACGTCCAAGACGGGCAACTGGGAAAGTTCCCACAACCTAATCACATCGTTCCACCTCACAAGGAGAAGAATCACCTGTTGGATTCATCACCACCTCACAACGAGAAGAATCACCTGTTGAATTCATCACCACCTCACAAAGAGAAGATGTCACCACCGTCCGACCAACCATCGTCGCCAGACAACGAAGTTACGACGGAAGACTTAATTGGCGCCCAACCAATAAATAGGAACCCATACCATGTAAGTTCATAAGTGATTTCAGTTTTGAAAAAATTATTCACGAACGCCACGTACCGATACGTGTGATTTTTATAAAAAAAAAAAGTGTAAAGTAACGTAAATATTGATGCTTCTTCTGCCAGCATTTCATTCCTTTAAATCATTGCATACTTTTATAAAAATTGTTGCAGACTTTTACTAAAAATTGTTGCATACTTTTACCAGCGTTCCTTGTCAATAAAGCATTGCATACCTTAAACGAATAATTATTGCATACTTTCGGCAGCATTATATTTTTTGCTGCATACCCTTAACAATTTTTTATAATAAATATTGCATACCCCAAGATACACCAGTTTCCGTTATTGCCAACAGTTTTGCCTGCCGTTCTTTCTCGATCGGCCTAAGTTTTGAAAATTGCCAACCATAAGCAAATGAGTTGGAATTATAGGGAGGTAAAAGTAGAATATAATAGTGACGATAGCTTGGAGGGGGAAATCAATTGCTCAGTAGATCCTACTCCTGCAGATACCGTTGTAACTTGACGGTGCCATCAGGCAAAGAGAATCTGGTGGCGGATGCCCTTTCAAGGCAAAACATTAATGCTCTGCAAGATGGGCCCCGTTTGGACGCTGCAACCGTTCACAGCGAACTTTCCCTGACCTACACGGTCGAGATAACAGACAAACCTTTGAAGCAAAACAAACCTTGAAGCAAAACACGCCACTTGATAAGTTACACTGACAAGAGCACAATTCTCAAAACTCTCAAAAAAGTTGTGAATTCTGGAGTCGTTAATGCAATACATTGCGATCTTCCCACGTTGGCAAGTTTCCAACACGACCTGATTTTGCATTTCCCTGCCACCCAGTTCTGGCATTGCAAAAATCTTGTGCAAGATATAACGGACAAAAACGAGCAGTTAGAAATCATCACTGCCGAGCACAATCGAGCGCACAGAGCAGCTCAGGAAAATATTAAACAAGTACTTCGTGACTATTATTTTCCCAATATGGCCAGTTTGGCCAAAGAAGTGGTTGCAAACTGCAGGGTCTGCACTAAAGCCAAGTACGATAGGCACCAGAAGAAACAAGAACTCGGGGAAACGCCTATACCAAGTTATACTGGCGAAATGTTGCATATTGACATTTTCTCGACAGACAAGAAACAGTTCTTGACCTGCATAGACAAATTCTCCAAATTTGCAGTCGTCCAACCGATATTATCCAGAATGATAATCAATGTCACAAGCCCTCTACTGCAAATTGTTAACCTTTTCCCCGCAACCAAGACAATTTATTGCGATATCGAGGCGGCCTTCAATTCCGAGACCATCACTTCGATGCTCCGAAACGCCTACGGCATTTGCATTGTGAATGCGGCTCCGCTTCACAGCACCTCAAACGGCCAGGTGGAGCGCTTTCATAGCACCCTGACCGAAATTGCGAGATGCCTCAAGTTAGACAAGAAAATCAGCGACACTACAGAATTAATCTTAAAGGCTACGATAGAGTACAACAAAAGTTTGCACTCAGTAACCCGCGAGAAACCAATTGAGGTCGTCCATGCCGCAGCTTATGATCGTCGCGAGAACGTCAAAGACAGGCTAATTAAGGCACAGCAAGACAATATCAAAAGGTGCAATGCATCCAGGCAAAACCGCGTAGGAGAAAAGGTGTTCCAGGGAACAAGTTAACTCCCTTATGCTCAGAACAAAAGGTCGAAGCAGACCTGGGAACGTCTGTCCTCATTAAGGGGAGGGTGGTCCATAAGGACAACCTGAAATAAGTTTTCCTCCACAATTAGCTAGTAAACCAACTTAGAGTTAGAACACCGTCTTATATTGTTCGTCCATTTCAGGTTTGCACTCACTTTGCTTGTGGCACTAGCAGCGGTAAATGCTCGGATCACCTACTTCTCGCATGCCAACTACATTCCGGTCTTAGACGGGGAAGTACTGGTGTTCGATCAACGTAGCTACTTGAGGCACTCAAGTAACATTTCTGAATTTGTTAGTATGATAGACGAGACAGAAAAACTGTCCGATTCCTTTCCACAGTCGCATATGCGCAAACTACTAGACGTAGATACAGATCACCTTAGAACATTGTTGTCCATTCTTCAAGTGCATCACAGATTTGCACGAAGCCTCGATTTCTTAGGCACTGCCTTGAAGGTTGTTGCTGGCACCCCTGATGCTTCAGATTTTCTAAGGGTCCGCGTTACAGAGACGCAGTTGGTGGAGGCTAACTCCAAACAGATACTAAACTCAGATACAGAAACTCAAAAACAAATAAACAGACTGACGGACACTATCAATAAAATTATCAGTTCCCGCAAAGGCGATTTGGTTGACACTCCTCATTTATTCGAGACACTGTTGGCAAGAAATAGAATACTGAACACAGAAATTCAAAATTTAATACTCACCATAACAATGGCAAAAGCAAACATAGTAAATCCTACAATCCTTGATCATACCGATCTGAAATCACTTATCGAACAAGATACCCCAATAGTTAGCTTAATAGAAGCTTCTAAGATCAAGGTCCTTCAGACCGAGAATATTATCCACATATTAATAGTCTACTCTAAAGTTGAGTTTAGGTGCCAAAAGGTCTCCGTCTACCCCGTTTCACACCAACAAACCATTCTGCGACTCGACGAAGACACGTTGGCGGAATGCGAAAAGGATACCTTTGCAGTTACTGGATGCACCGTAACTACGCATAACACCTTCTGCGAACGAGCACGGCGCGAAACCTGTTCTAGCTCCCTTCACGCGGGAAACATCGCCAACTGCCACACTCAACCTAGCCACCTGAAAGCGATAATGCTTGTAGACGACGGCGTCGTGGTTATCAACGAAGCGACAGCGCGCGTCCGATCAGATGATGGCGCAGAGGTAACCGTCTCAGGAACCTTCCTGATAACTTTCGAACGGTCTGCAGCTATCAATGGCACAGAATTTGTAAACTTGCGCAAATCACCAAGCAAGCAGACTGGCACCGAGAGGTCACCGTTCCTAAACATCATCGGACATGACCCGGCACTAAGCATACCACTCCTGCATCGTATGAACATCAACAACTTGCAATCAATTCGAGATTTCAAGGAGGTAATTGCGGCTGGCTCGCCTAAATTCTGGTTCGCGGTTGGTGCGGTCCTGAACGTCGGACTAATTGGCTCATTTGTCCTTTTTATGGCACTAAGGAGAAAGCGAGCGACATTAAGGATACAGAAGGCTTTGGACAACTTTAATATGACCGAGGACGGCCATCATCCAGAGGGGGGGTAGTTAACAACTAAACATATAAGATACACTCTCACAGTCATACATTGTTATTTCTAAGTACGCAACACACAATCATAAGTATTTGGTTGCCCTCAGCAACAAAGACAAAAACACACAGCCTTAAACATTTTGGTTGCCCTCAGCAACAAAGTAGTATTCTTGTAAACAATGCTGACCCGCTGCCATGAGTTCTGCGCACAGCAACTGAAAACGGACACCCGTGCTGCTTGCGCAAGAATGCTGAGTCGGCATGCCTCGGATTTCGGGCAAATTGCCTTTTACAACGAGTAAGATAATTCTCATAGCATTGAGAATTAAGAAGAAAGAAGTTCGACTTGGCTATGGAATATTTAGCCAAGTCTGTACACGAACCAGACTTTTTAAACTTTTTAAAATATTTGGATTTTACATTTTTTAGATGTGATAATCTGGTAGTAAACCAGGGTGGTTTTGAAAAAGTAGTCGAAGGAATTGACTTAGGAATACACACATCTAAGAGGGAGATTAGGGTGATGTAAAAAAATTAATGGCTGTATTCATATCAACTGAGTCATATAAGAAAGACCATTCGGTTGAATAAATAAGCTGATTCAGCAAAGAATAATTTCCTTTGCGAAAGCAATAGCGGGGCTTATTGGCTGATGAGCACGAAATGAAAGGATTACAATTTAGCATTGCAATCTCTAAAGTTGGATGATAGACATCCTCAGGAAGAGATAAAGGAGGGGACCTAGACACATTAGAAATAAGGTAGTCATTAACAAATACAAGGTCATATGATTAGAATCATCATTTCATCATTTCGATCATTTCTTAACAAAATAAAGTTATACGGTAAAATCTCAAAAACAGATATGGTTGAGTTTAACCATGTTTTTAAAAAGGCTATTATATCCGAATCAAAGGAAGTGCTGGCCATGAAAAGATTTTTAAGCTTTGAAATGAGACCTCTGACATTCTGATAATTAATAAAGATTTGGTCAGAAGATGAAGTTAGTTTTTGGGGCAGAAACGGTACCCTGTATTGAAGGGACTGGAAGGGTGACAGGCTGGTTACGTTTTTTAGGCTTGAACTCGTGAACAATCATGTGTGGAGGCCAAAATTTGGGATCACAAATGATTGGGAGCATATCATGTGAAACATTTATTTTGAATGATGATATTTCACGAGGGGTGGAGAAATTAAATTTGGTTATTGACACGCTTGCAGAAGATTTGCTAGCAATATAGGCTGCCAAGGATTCAAAAGTGGTGTCCGACGAAAGTCGAGACACAAAAACTTGCCTACGAGGGGCAACTACCGTTAAAATAGGTGCTGATGGGGCTGTAGGTAATACAGGAGTTGGAGGAGCTAAAGTGGCACAATGATTGTTTTGAACAATCTGGGCAAGATTGCGCGCAGGTCTACCTTTGCGGCCAGGAGCTGATGGGGCTGAGGCAGTTTGATTAATTGGGGCGGGATCAGGTACGGGCTCTACTGGGACTAGTACAGGGGTTGAAACAGGGGTAATTGGACAGTCGCTTGGAGAAGGAGATAAAGACAACATCGGAGATAGGTGCCTGAACAGACGTAGAGGGCAATTGCAAAAGTTGAGGCTCCAACCGGCGATTGGTTGGGGACTCAAATTTATATTTGCCAAGCAAGTCGAAACTCGAGTCAAAATTACTCGAGAGCTGCTTAGCCACATTATTTAATTTTAAGAATTGATTTCTCACAGAATTATACATACTGGAGAAATCAATTTGCTTGTCGATGCATTCTGGGCACGAACAACGCAAGCCACCACAGCCCTTCTTGGCAATAGTAGCGATCTTATCGCAATCACGCCCAGTGATACCTGCACATTTAGCATGCATCATATTCTCACACAGCCAGCAATTAACAAATTAACAACACGGAACTAAGGCCGCGTTTTATAAAATGCAATAATTAACAGACTTACGCTGCACAACAGATAACACTTTGCACAGTTTATAAAAGCTTTTTAAATAAGGCACCGAAAAATTCAAAATTTTTTAAATAAAAAGCAGGATAAAAGCGCAAAAATATATAAAAATCTTGGAGCACAAGTAAAACACGTCAATCGCTCTCAACTGAGAACTCTCTCTGGACAAGATCTAGTCCGATTTCCACGCGAGCCAACACCAAAACGGCCCAAAATATGACAGACGCGGCCTTAGTCAAGTTTATTGCTGTCACTGATCGGCTAAGTCAGTTTGAGGCAAAAATAAACATCCTGGAGGCTCTGACCCGTCTCCCTATACGTGCCAGGTCCGTCGGGACCAAGTGCGAGCCTTGTGAGACAAGGTTGAAAAAGAGTACGAGGTCGTCTCAACAATAATCTCGGAAGCCGGTTCACTGGAAACCATTTCAGTTATGCAGTCCAAGTACGACTTTTGCGTCGCTAAACTTAGCGAACAATTCGACACTGCTAACGCCCAAAATAGACCATCCGCTTAGTCAGCCATTCCGACATGTTCTCACCGGCTGTAGCTTACCTCCTTGCGACAAAGAAATCTTCAGCGGACATTACATACGTTGGCCCACATTTCGAGACCTCTTTAGTGCAATTTACATAAATAATCCTAGGTTATCAGAGGTCGAGTAATTATTCCATCTCAATGCGAAAGCCAGCGGTGAGGCTCAGGCGATTGTATCGAAGTAACCTTCGACGAACGATGGCTTCCGATCGCAGCTTAAGCCAAGCGGTAAATACTCCAGCGCACTCCAGAATTGTTCGAACAGAACCTCTTACCACTAGAAGGCTTAACTCATTTGAGAATAACGTCGCTAACAACCCGCAAGCCTGCAATTTGTGCTCCAGGGAGAATCACCCTATCCGTCTGTGCCCACGATTTCTCCAAATGCCCGTCAGCGAACGGGCAACTTACATCAAACAGCAAAAACTATGTTTGAACTGTTTCGCTAGGGGTCATCAGTTAAGGGATTGTAAAAGTGCTCACAACTGTTTTACGTGCAAGGGTCGTCACAATACGCTCTTGCATCGTAGTGACACTCCACAATTGAGCCCTACAGTAGTCTCCATGCTACAAGCAACAGCTCCCTCCAATCAATCCATACAGTCCACTCCATCCCAACAAACGAATGTTCACAATTATGTTGCAATTAACACCCACGGTGTTCTCCTAAGTACGTCTGTTATATATATTCGCCATTTGGGTTTAAATTATACAGCTCGTGCACTGATCGATTCGGGATCAGAGGCAACATTTATTTCCGAGCGACTCTTCCACCTGATAAAGCTGCCGTACAAATCCGTACAGGCACAAGTATCGGGATTAAATCAAGCTGTTGCAGCCCAGCCTCGCAAGCTCTGCCATATTAATATTGGCTCTCCTTCCAAGCCTCGTATCCAAATCGAGGCATCAGCCTACGTCTTACCACATTTGGCAGGGAATCTACCATCATGTTCGATTCCCCAAAGCTTATTGACAACCCTGCCAAAACTCCAGTTAGCGGACCCTAATATCCACAAGAGTTCGCAGATAGATGATATGGCGCTGATATCCTACCGTCCATACTAACTTGCTTACTACATACTAACGGCTCCCATCCTAATATATGTGGTACGTTGCTGGGCCAGGAAACTATTTTCGGGTGGATTTTAACAGGCCCAGTTTCAAAGACCGCATCCACCGTAATCTCGTCATTCTCGACTCGAATATCTGTCTCTCAAGAAGAGCAATTAGACGTCATTCTCACAAAATTTTTGAAGGTGGAGGACATTCCAGTCAAACTGGTAAAGGGCTCCGACTCCTTTTGTGACAGTAATTTCATCCGAACAACAACAAGGAACGAGAATGGCAGATATGTAGTTACCCTACCTTTCCAAAAACCTAATAACATAGACTTAGGACATTCAAGATCTATCGCACTAGCTCAGTTTCTAAAGAACGAGAATCGTTTAAAAAGAAACCCTCCTTTGAAAGAGGCATTTATTAGTTTTACTATGCTTCTCATATATATGCAAAATCCTATTAAGATCGGACCACTATATCATATAGCTGCCATAGGAACGATCGGTCGAAAATTAAGTTGTATGAAAAAAAATTTTGTTTTTCAAAGATATCTTGACCAAACTCGGCATTTTTTATTTTCCCGATACTTCTTAGATACGGGCGAAGCACTATGAACATTATGAAAAGGCTGCGTCTGCAAGGGTATTAGATCTTCGGCGTGCCGAAGATAGCCCTTCTTTCTCGTTAATATTGGCTCTCCTTCAAACCCCTTATCCAAATCGAGGCATCAGGCTACGTCCTACCACATTTTCCACAAGAGCTCGCAGATAGATGTGCTGATTGGCGCTGATATCCTACCGTACATACTAACATGCGGCTCTTACTGGGAAACAGGAAACTATTTTCGGCTGGATTTTAACAAGCCCAGTTTCAAAGATCGTATCCACAGCCATCTCTTCATTCTCGACTCCAATATCCGTCTCTCAAGAAGAGCAATAAGACATCATTCTCACAAAATTTTGGGAGGTGGAGGGCATTCCAGTCAAACTGGTAAAAAGCGCCGACTATTTCTGTGAGAGTAATCTCAGCCGAGCAACAACAAGGAACGAGAATGGCAGATATGTAGTCACCCTACCTTTCCGGGAACCTAAACATCTTTGAAAGAGCAGTACGACTCTGTGATTCGGGAGTACTTCGACTTAGGTCATATGACACAAGTCTCTCCAAACAGCAGCCCCAATAATTATTTCCTGCCGCATCATGCTGTTTTTAAGCCCGACAGCACCACAACAAAGGTTCGCGTTGTGTTTAACGTCCTCCAATGGCAAAAGTCTAAATGATATCCTACACACGGGACCAGTACTCCAATCCGATCTGACGATTCAGATACTAAAGTGGCGATTCTACCGCTACGTTTTCAATGCCGATATAACCGAGATGTATCGGCAAATCCAGGTCGATCCAAGACATACTCCCTACCAACGAATACTATTTCGCAATGAGAACGAAGAACTTTGCGACTTCGAACTCAATACAGTTACCTTTGGGGTAAACTGTACCCCATACCTCACAATCCGGGTCCTCCGTCAACTTGTTCAGCCATTGCAGAACTCCGCTTGGCACTCGACAGAGCTGGGTTCCCTCTGAGAAAGTGGACATCCAACACAAAGGAAGTGTTAAAAGGAATACCAAGGGACCACTTACTGTGTGCGGATTTCTTAGAAATCGACGAGGTCAGCGTCGCTAAAACGCTACGCATTCGATGGCAAGCCACAACAGACCAGTTTTTCTTTGCTCCGTCCAAAATGGTATCTCAACCTTCGCTCACTAAACGTGAAGTACTATCACAGATTGCGAAATTGTTCGATCCTGCTGGATGGCTAGCACCTGTGATAGTTCGAGCAAAGATTTTCATGCAAGAGATCTGGCTCCAAGAGCTGGGGTGGGATGATTCCCTGCCGGAAGATCTCGTTCAACGTTGGCATGACTTCCTAACCGACTATCCCTCTCTCGACAGAAGAGATCCGTATTCCAAAAAGGGTCGATTTTTAGTAAAAGGCAAAGGTGCAGTTTCACGGCTTCTGCGACGCGTCCCAGCGCGCATATGGTGCTGCACTTTATTTGCGCGTCGAGATCAACGGATGCATCTCCAATCACCTTCTCGCAGCAAAAACGAGAGTCGCGCTAGTTAAGACGATATCACTACCACGCTTAGAGCAGTGTGGAGCCGTCCTTTCCAAGTTCACCACGGCTCTTATTCCTCAGCTCCCCATCCAGAGTAAAGAAAATTTCAATTGGACAGACTCCACTATTGTTCTTGCCTGGTTGGATAAACCTGCATGCAAATGGTCTACCTTAGTGGCTAACCGGATAGCCAAGATATCATCAACCAATTGCAAATGGTCCCATGTTCGATCCGAACATAACCCAGCTAACCCAGCTAACCTAGCTAGTCGGGGGGTTTCTCCTCGGGCCCTATTGGGCAGCACTTTGTGGTGGCATGGACCGGAATGGTTACAACTACCACAAAACCAATGGCCAGTTCCTGTTACGGTACTTGAGATAGAGGTTGAATAACGCTCAGTGAAGTGTAATGTCTCACAGCTACCCTCCTATAACCTTCTGGAACGATTCTCCAGATTCGACAAGGCAATGCGAGTTATTGCATATGTCTGTCGCTTTATCCAGCGCTGTAGAAATCCAGCGAACCACTACCGCCGAGGTCCGTAATAAAGAACTTACGAGAGTTCAGTTTCGACTTATCGAGTATACTCAACGCCAAGCTTATCTTAAGGAGTAAAGCTGTTTGCTCGATAAGAAGCCAATTCAAGGATCAAGCAGCATTCGCAATTTAACCCCTTTCATCGATCAAAATTCTGCGATCCTGTGGACGGGTGAGAGCGTCAACCTCGTTAGGCTATGATGAGTGACACCCCATAATCATTCCGGCCAACTGTGATTTTTCACGCCTCCTGGTCCGATTTATCCACCTCATTTGTTTTCACGGAGGCAATCAGTTGGTAATGTGCCTCATAAGAGCCAAATACTGGATCCCGAAGCTCAAGGTTCTGGTAAAATCTACCATAAACTCCTGCGAGGTCTGTGTAATACACCGTAGACGACTCCAGACCCAACGTATGGGCGAACTCCCAAGGGCGAGATCAACCTTTTCCCGACCCTTCACACATACGGGTGTAGACTTTGCCGGACCTTTCGATATTAAAAGCTACATTGGTCGAGCATGCAAAATTACCAAGTGTTATGTCTGCGTCTTCGTGTGTTTCAGCACAAAAGAAATCCATTTAGAATCCACCACAGATCTAACCACGGAGAGATTCCTGGCCGCATTTTTTGCGATTTATCGCAAGACGTGGCCTTCCACAACAGATGTACTCCGATAATGGGAAAACATTTGTGGGAGCGTCATCCGTTCTTTCGAGAGATTTCTTGCAAGCGACCAAAGAGCTCATCTTATCCAAGCATAGCCATCAAAACTTGTGTTGGCATTTCAATCCTCCGGGCGCTCCTCACATGGGCGGATTGTGGGAAGCAGGTGTCAAAAGCTTTAAGACCCACCGCATACGTTTGAGGAGTTCGCGACTCTCCTCTCCAAGATTGAAGCCTGCCTTAACTCCAAGCCAATCTCTCCAATGTCGGAAGATCCGACTGATTTATTGGCTCTAAGTCCAGGCCACTTCCTAGTTGGTGGCCCTCTTCTGTCAACTAATGAGCCAGTAATCAAGACGCTATTTCTATAATTAACCGCTGGCAGCGACTCAAAGCGCTCCACCAGCAATTTTGCTTACGGTGGAAGAATGAGTATTTGAAAGAGCTCCATAAGCGAAACAAATGGCAGTCCCCTACAAGGGACCTCCAAGTCGGTGATATGGTGATTATCAAGGAAGATAACATACCAATAAATGAATGGCGCCTTGGCCGAGTCCAGCTGGCTTGCCCAGGCACAGATGACAAGGTCTGCGTAGTGGACGTGCTTACCGCTCGTGGTGTCATCCGAAGGTCAATCGCCAAATTGGTCCTTCTTCCTACTGAGCCAAATAGCACCACCGACTAATCCTTAAAAGCAACTAATCCCTCTTTCAAAACAAAATCATCACATAATAACACCTGTCCTACATCTTATTCTCCAGTTCACTCCTCTGTAGAGAACCAGCATGGCACCGTCAATGAAGGCATCCAATCAACGTCAAGGAACGGACTCTTTTAGATGCCGGGTGTGTAGAGGCATCCATGCGCTCCAAACCGTGATAATTAACAAATATTGCTCCAACTGCCTGGCTCATCAGCATTCAGGGGAATCATGCAGCAGTGGAGCCAAGTGCATAATTTGCAAAAAAGACCACCATACCTTACACCTTACTCCACGTGATCCCCGTAGCGCTCGACCCTCTCGGTCAGACAACAGGCCCACAAGAAGAGCTTCTGGCTCCTCGCCCTCCAGCGGCACATCACCCCCAAGCCCGAGACGTGCTACTATACGGACGTCGCTTACGTCCCTTCACAAGGGGGTCAGTATATTGCCCACCGCCATAGTGCTGCTCGACACCGGAAAAAGGGCCCTTGAGACTCGGGCTCTGATCGATCCATGTTGTTCAGTAAGCCGCATTAATGCAACCGTGGCAAGGGCCTATGGCCTTTCCGTCACACGCATTGGCGCAGAAGGAGCGTGCACAGCCGTGCTACGCTCCAAGACAACTCAGATGTCTCGAGAAGTGGTCTTCATGGCTGACCCGCAACTCAGCTGCATAACTCCAGCCCGAGCCATCAGAGCGGACATGAAGGACCCGTTCAGCAACGTCGCTTTGGCGGACAACGAATGGTTCCGTCCATCTCCAATAACAATCAAGGAATATTTATCTGACGCCACCACCACAAAAGAAAAGAAAAGAACACCAAATATAAAGTATGCGGCACTTTGTCGCATAAAATAACAATTATACATTAAACATTATATTGGCTCTGGCTCATATCACTAGCCTCTCTAGCTGACCGTTTATTTCCCACGCTTCGTCTGAGCGCATTCCATGGGCAACATATATGCTCACTAACACAGGCATATGCAAGTTACTCACTCTCCTTCTCTTTGTAGCTGTTGACCAATAACAGCATAAGTATATAAATGTATGCATAGGCTAAGCGAAATACCTTACTTTGAGTAAATTCATTCTCGAAACCCAAGTCAACCAGCACTAACATGCTTTGTAAAATCATTATTAAATCCAAACATTACATGGCGACCGTGACATGATCACGCATCCCTGCCTGGGGGTGGTAACCCAAGTGAAAAAGGAACTTCATGGCCAACAAAGTGGTCATGTTTAATATACAATTTGAAAAGGAAATTCATGGCCAACAAAGAGGCCATCTATAATATCCAGTGGAAAAGGAACTTCATGATCAACGAGACGCCATATATAACAACTGCCGTCGTAACTTGGACATTGAGCATCCCGTGTGAGTGAGTGAGTGCTATGGTTCATACACGCGATGGCTTAAAAAAATAAAATTAATAAAAGAATACCGCACCTAAGGTGGCTGCTATACACAAAAAAACCAACACCCGCATGGTCGACAGCTCAGAAGTTACAAAATGAGCTCGACTATCTGCAAAATAAAATTAAGCAGAGAAAACCACAGGATTGCGAAGGCCCACTCGACAGCCCCTTCTGCGAATATACCTGCAAACTCTGCACAGCCGGCACCCCCCAAACATTGCATTACATCCAACAAATAAATTCCTGTGCAAAGACCAGCACCGGTACAGCGCAAGAGGCTGTGCCATCGGAATTAGTGCGAGAGGCACACCGCCACTTGCGCATACGAGGGAGCATCAGCGTGTCACATCCGGCGACGCCCAGCTAATGCAACGATGAACAAAAGTTGCAGTTATATACTTATACTAATAAAATAAAAAAATATTGTTGTAAAATTGAGCGGAAAAACCTCCGTTCGATTAGCAGCCCGTAAAGCTATGCGAAATGCTAGGTAGTATTTTGTGTTATTAGCAATATTAAAACCTTGAAACTAAAAACGTTGGCATTTAAAACTAAAAACACTATATGTTACATAAAAAGTTATATGAACTTAAAAACATTACATCAATTTTTGTAAGAAATTTTAATTAAAATGGGTTCGAACGAATCCAAGGTTGAAAAATCTGCCGCAAATGTTATAAATAACGTAAAAGTAGTTGACCATAAAGAACGTTTAGAAAATATTAATATTTTGCTAATTATAATTACTACAGTATCTCTTGTATCACTAGCATTAAAAGTGTATGCAATGCAATGCATACAAAGAAAATTAAGAAACGCTACAGTAGTAGAGCAGACTGACTAGATAAGGTATGAATATAGTTGAATATGCCAGATATAGACGCACTCATTGCGTTTACGTATAGAGATGAGCCAGATCTTCGTACTCTTAACAAAAGCGCACCTTATTTGCGACAATGCAACTAGACTAAAAGATTTGCATTTAACACAGACAACTGGTGTATTAAGCACGTTAAGAGAAAACATTAGACGAATTTCCGAAAGGCATAATATACTTCAGCGTCATTCGACGAGATACTACTACTACTTCATTGTCAGCTGATACACAATGATCCAAACAGCTATTAGTTTTCTCAAACTAGCCTCATCGCTCTTGCCAGAGTTTGATGGAAAAGCAGAAAACTTACAAAGCTTCAAAGATACTTTGAGTCTTAAAGACTCACTAAAAGATGATCATGAAGCAACAGCTGTCAGCATTATAAAAACAAAACTAAAAGGCCATGCGAGAAATCTAATAAGTAATGAGTAGACAATTGCTGCAATCATTACGCAACTGTCAAATGCAGTAAAAGCAGAATCGGTAGAAATTGTATCTGCCAAGCTACTTAATCTGCAACAGAAAAACAAAACGGCTTACCAATACACCCAAGAGGTGGAAACTGCCAAAGGCCCTTGAAATTGTGGTGTGGAAAATAAAAAAAAAAATTAAAATAAATTAATAATAGTGCATGATGAGAGTGCGTCAAAAACAAAACAAATGAACAAAAATTGCAATAAACATTGTGCAACATGTCTTATAAGTCGAAAGTGACAAGAAATAGAATTTGAATCAACGACAACAACCGAGAAAACAATTTCAGATTTAACAACAACAACAGAAGCAAGTTAACAGATGACACGAACGAGTAAACCAAAGACAGCGTGTGCGAAGACCAGCACCGGCACCGCCTGAGCTCATAGGCCCCAGACAGCAGCAGCAGATACCGCGAAGTAAATCAACAACGTTGGACCGAAAGAGGACAACGCTACACAGAGCGTCTTCAACACTTAGATCAGCAGCATCGCGTTGGTGCGAAACAACGCAAACGGGCTGCATAATTGCGAATGCCCAAATATATTATTCCACACGAATTTCATTGAGCGGATTCTGATTTTTCAATTCCGTTTGATGGAATAATAGGCATTGATTTTATTACAAAATTCAATTGTCAATTAGATTTCAAACCAAGTGAAGACTGGTTTATAATTAAGCCTCAACATTTAAATTATCCTATTTATGTATCTTCGGCCAGCCAGATCCCAAGTTATTCGAAAAATAGACATTAACACAGTAAATAATTATATATATGTTCCTAATCAAGAAATATGTAATTAAATTTATGTTCCAAATACAATAGCATGTATACATTCGCCTTCTAAATAATTTCTACCAATTGGTCAAAGTAAACAAAATCCAATATGAAAATTTAACAGATTTTGACATTCATCACACTAATCCAGAAAATAGAAGCGAACAAGTACTTTCAAAATTAAAGAAAAGTTTTACAGAACAATTCAAAAGTCAACTAACAGATTTATGCACCAAGTATAGTGATGTGTTCGGACTGGAAGCCGAACCAATAGCGATAAATAATTTGTATAAACAAATATTAGGACTGAAAGATGATGAACCCATTTATATTAACGAGAAAGAAAGGCTATCTTCGGCACGCCGAAGATCTAATACCCTAGCAGACCCAACCTTTTCATAATGCTTATAGTGCTTTGCCCGTATCTAAGAAGCACAAAATAAACAAGATAAACAAAATGTTTTTTCATACAAAACTTAATTTTCGACCGATCGTTCGTATGGCAGGTATATGATATAGTGGTCCGATCTTAATAGGATTTTGAGAAGCTTAGTAAAACTAATAATTGCCGAGTTTGGTCAAGATATCTTGATAAACAAAATGTTTTTTCATACAAAAACTTAATTTTCGACCGATCGTTCCTATGGCAGCTATATGATCTTAATAGGATTTTGCATATATACAAGGAGCTTAGTAAAACTAATAATTGCCGAGTTTGGTCAAGATATCTTGATAAACTAAATGTTTTTTCATACAAAAACTTAATTTTCGACCGATCGTTCCTGTGGCATCTATATGATGTAGTGGTCCGATCCAGCTGGTCTTAAAATATGTGCTGCGTGCAACAGAAAGAGGGACTTCTGCAAAGTTTCATTAAGATAGCTTTACAACTGAGAGACTAGTTCGCATACAAGCAGACATACGGACAGACGGACATGGCTCTATCGACTCGGCTGTTGATGCTGATCAAGAATATATCTTTCAACGAGCAATGGCTCATATCGCTGCACGCGATTATCATTTTGGTCTAAAAAATAGCACCAAATTCATTTCAGAGAATGATGACTATAGCATTTTCGGGCTTAGAACCCTCTCAGGCATTCCTTTATGTGGATGACTTAATGGTGACAGGATGTTCCGAAAACACATGACTAAAAACTTAACTGATGTTTTCAATGTATGTAGGATATATAACCTAAAGTTGCATCCAGAAAAATGTTCATTTTTCATGCATGGAGTGACATTCTTAGGTCACAAATGCACTGACAATGGAGTATTGTTAGATGACAAGAAATTTGACGTCATCAAAAATTATCCTGTCTCTCATGATGCGGACAACGCGAGACGATTTGTAGCATTCTGCGATTATTATCGTCGACTTATAAAAAACTTCGCCGATTATTCACGGCACATAACTAGAATGTTCCTTTTGAATGGTCAAGTGAATGCCAAAACGCATTCCAATACCTTAAAGAAAAACTTATGCACCCCACATTATAACAATATCCTAATTTTCGCAAACAATTTTGCATTATAACAAATTCTAGTAAACAAACTTGCGGAGCGGTTCTAACTCAGAACCGTGACGGAATTCAGCTCCCAATCTCATTCATTTACAAAAGGGGAAGCAATAAGAGCACAACAGAAGAAGAGTTAGCGGCAATTCATTGGGCAATTACCCATTTTATACCATATTTATTAACTTTACATTTAAAACGGATCACAGACCATTGACATATCTTTTTTTCTATGACTAATCCCAGTTCGAAATTAACTCGCATGCGGCTAAGGCTTGCAGAATACGACTTCACAGTAGAATACGTAAAGGGTAAAGATAATTTCGTAGCATACGCACTAAAAGATATGCAACATAAAGTCCTGAAAGTCACTACCAGGCGACAAAGTAGAACTTATGAACTTCTGCCGAGGCAAAGTCATAAAAATCTATCGAAGCCCAACGTACATGAAGTCATTACAAATGATGAAGAACGAAAAGTAGCGACCTTGCGCATAACAGAATCTAAATATTTATTTAAACATGGAAATAAAATTATCGCAAGAATTGAAGTTAGCGATTTATATACTAATGGAACCCTCGACTTAGGTATATTAAAAATCAGCCAACTCAATGTGGCACCGAGCGAAAAGATCTTAGAATCAGTTTCAATAGATTCTTTTAAAAATATGGGCAATAAAATATTAAAATCTCTAAGAGTAGCGCCACTCCAGGAGGTCATAGTGGCATAACAAGAACGCTGGCGAAAATAAAAAGACACTACTACTGGAAAAATATGACACGTCATATAAAAGAGTACGTACGTAGATGTCAAAAATGCCAAATGTGTAAAACAAAGACACACAAAGACTCCTCTGACTCTCACAGAAACACCTGTAAATGCTTTCGATATAGTTGGTCCGCTACCTAAATCGGAAAATGGCAATGAATACATAGTCACACTAATATGTGACCTTACAAAATATTTAGTAGCCATTGAACGAAGTCATCGAACATTTAATGAATACATTCGTTCATACATCTGTGCAGATAAAACTGACTGAGATGTCTGAATTCAATATTTCACTTATTGCTTCAACACGACACTATTAGCAGCACATGAATATTGTCCATACGAACTAGTATTTGGCAGACAACCAAAACAGTTCATAGACATAAACAAAACTAATTACATAGATCCTATTTATAATTTATATGACTACTCTAACCCTTTCGACCCCAACTTTTTTCCTGACGAATGAAATTTTTTTTTTTACTTTTAATCTTTTTGTATTTATTTAACAAGTATTTGACCATAGTGGTATATATATAAAAAAATTGTTCTCTTGGAAACAGCTTAAAATTAATTTTATTTATTTTAGTAAATTAGTTATGAAAAGAAATAAAACAGCAAAGATGCACTTTGCATTTAAAACATTTGGACAATGGTGTTCCTGTGTTGCACAATCTACAACGCCCTCTGGAGGATCCGGCTGGACCCTATACTTTTTTGACTGGAGCGAAGACACACTGCTTGATGGGGAGCCCAAGGATGTTATAGTGCTTTCCTTTTCTGCATTCAATGGTCGCCCTCTCTTTTTTGCCAACGAAGTAGTGGCAGTACATTGTAAAAGCTCCTCAGCAACTTTCATGTATGAATATGAGAGGAATATGCTTCTGTACCGGGTTTATCAAATGTAAATGCTTTCTCTATAGTAGCCACGCATTTGTAATGGATGTTCCCAAGCACCAATAAAAGATTCTAATATAGCACTTTCTTGAACGGTGGTTGACCTTGTAGAGGTCCATGAGCATGTCTGCCAAATTTACTCCTCCCATACCCTTATTGTAAGAAGCAACAATCGCAGGCCTTTCAAAATCAATATAAGCCTTTGCTTTTGGATTCCAACGTTTGCATATCCCAATAGGTTGATGGGCTTCACACGAGGATATAAGTTGAAGTGGCTTATTGTCAAACCATTTTACACATACCAGATTGTTG